>NC_086450.1:126243485-126443485 GCF_028390025.1 Pseudophryne corroboree
ATCACCAATCCAAGGCACCCCTGCAAGTGTCCTGAGCCACCCCAGGGTGCCTAGGCACACAGTTTGGGAACCACAGTCCTAACCCCATCCCCCAAACTAACCCTAATATCCTTTCCCTATATAACTCATAAGATGCTGCCACTGCATTTTATCATCTGAGAGGCCGAGTATTGGGAGAAGGGGTGGGGGAGGGGTGGAGGGGGGGGACCAAATGAAGATTTGCCTAGGCTGCTGAGAAACCTTGCACCGGCCCTGCTACTTTCAGCAATATTACAGCCATCTGCAAAACATCTGCATCTTGTGCTGTCATAATTAATCTTATAATGAATTTGGGAATATGAATAAAAAATAAGTGGACATCTCCTTTATCACTCGTAGTTAACAATATAAAACCACCTTTTTTTACATGAACTCTCTAAATATGCCATAATTCGAAACGTGTATTTAACCTGAGGAAGTGAAAGAATTAAGATTATAATTAAAACCCCTGGAAGCCTGATGGCTCGAGTGGCAGAACAATGAGATGTTATTAGCAAATTGGGAATGTGATTGAAAAAAATAAGTGAATATATTATGTTACTATCTCTAAAACGGGTAAGAACTGTGAAAACTGTTCAGAAAATGTTTAGTAACCTCAATATGTGGAAGCATTTATGTGTTAATAAAATACTTCAGCTTCTAATTAAAACTCAAGGGCTTGGAGTGGCAGAACTTTGATTTTATTGAAAGACAGGAGTCAGTCCTCCAAAAGCAGGGTTTTTCAATACTAGTCCTCAAGTAGCAAAAGGTCATGTATAAGGATGTCCTTAATCAATAAATACCATAATGGCTACTTCCAGCTTTTGTTATATGCATTCATTAAATTGTGATAGATCTTTTTGCATTTGTCTTGCTTTTCACTCAACCTCACAAACACCTTTTTCAGTCTACTACTGCAATATGTAGTGCTACTTATTAAATACACGCTAGCAATTGCTGCAGAAAGTTGTCTGTTCATCAAGTACTGCTTTAAGTCCAGTAATTGCCTCAATAGGTGGATTTAACAGCTGTCCCAGACTTTACATGCAGAAAGTTGTCTGTTCATCAAGTACTGCTTTAAGTCCAGTAATTGCCTCAATAGGTGGATTTAACAGCTGTCCCAGACTTTACATCAATTGCAAAATAAATATATTTGTTCATTAGGTCTAAAGTGGCTCATACATCTGCAATTAAATGGGGCAATTCCCCGTTTTGCCGATGACTGGGATGGGTCATCAGCAAAATCCAACATGTTGGAAATAATTGATTCAGCAATACCAACCCAAAAATGATCAGAATCAATGAGACTTTCAGCATGTAGGATTTTCCTACTCACCTGAAAAATTGCAGATTATTGGATTCTGACGATCAGTGGATTGGAGTACCGATCTGCATCAGGGAATTGCCCACGTTATTATCACAACAATATGTAGTTTTAATTGTTTTAGTTTACATACTTCCTATGATAGAAACTGATTTCATGGAAATATTTTTTGTCAACTAAGTATTACTTTTTTATTAAATAGAGTAACAATAGTTCTACTAAGTGTACTTAACTTAGGGGCAAACAAGATTTTTCCATACAGTAAACAGTTTAACAAACATGCACCCATTCACTTTTTGTCACACTGAAGACATATCAAATGTTTCTAGCGTGTAATAATGTAGCTAGATAGAAGATTACAATAGGAAACAGAAGTTAGCTAGTGAATCACCAAATTGATTTTCCAAAACATTGATTTTGTGGAACTAAAGCATTAAATTCACAGCCTGCACGTCACACTGGCAAATGAAGTGTTGGCTAAGATTTCCAAAACATAAAGTCTCAATTACATTTCTATAAGTAATCCATTCTACACTTTTAGATACCATTGTGCTGAATTTTTCACTGACACACTTGAAAAACAATGAAAAATACTTAAAATATACATCAATCCCCATAATGAGAAACCAGCACCATTGTGATAGCCTGCTGGTTACCACTTATGTAGGAGGATACACTGCATAGGGCAGCCTGCAAAACAACCATTCATCATCCGGCTATGCCAGGTTGTAATGGTCGTGATATTTAGTTGTTAGATACAGTAAATATTGTTACATTAATCTTATTGGTTACTTTAAGAAAGTGAAATTGAATATATATTTTACAACTACTTACATTAAGCGAAAACATTTTTCTATCTAAAAGTAACAAGCTGGTGATGAATTTCAGCTGCTGATGTGCCCTTTAGATACGGATATCTGATCACACTACTCACCTCAATATTCGAACATGTTTCCGCCAGCCCTGTCTTCATACAACTGATGTTTGGACAGTGTGACTGATATGAGGCATAGTCTAGTAGCCGTGAGGGGAAGCAGTGGTCTACCTGCTCTGGCCTGGTGGAAAATTAGAATGATATAGAGAACATTACATGGTCTTGCTACCTTACTTATTGAGCCATCCTTGTGTGTGTGTGTGTGTGTGTGTATATATATATATATATATATATATATACAGTATACTGTATATGCAGTGTAGGTACGGTGGCACTCCGAGATATAAATAATGCTCGAAGCACATGTATCCTTCTACGTTTCAGTTTTATTTAGAACTGTCATCAGGAATACATATTACAAAAACATCTCACCTTAAGTAGTTTCATATCACCAGGTGCATCGGAGCAAAAGTGCGCCAATTCTGGTTTCCCACTGAAGTCATCAGCAGTGGACAATGCCTCTGCATAGACACCAGCATGGGCCAATGGCTAAACTGCAACCATCACCATGGAAACTTTTAGCAAATAAGCACAGCAGTTAAAAATAAGAATTTACTTACCGATAATTCTATTTCTCGTCGTCCGTAGTGGATGCTGGGGACTCCGTAAGGACCATGGGGAATAGCGGCTCCGCAGGAGACTGGGCACATCTAAAGAAAGCTTTAGGACTATCTGGTGTGCACTGGCTCCTCCCCCCATGACCCTCCTCCAAGCCTCAGTTAGGATACTGTGCCCGGACGAGCGTACACAATAAGGAAGGATTTTGAATCCCGGGTAAGACTCATACCAGCCACACCAATCACACTGCACAACTTGTGATCTGAACCCAGTTAACAGCATGATAACAGAGGAGCCTCTAGAAAAGATGGCTCACTACAGCAATAACCCGATTTTTTGGTAACAATAACTATGTACCAGTAATGCAGACAATCCGCACTTGGGATGGGCGCCCAGCATCCACTACGGACTACGAGAAATAGAATTATCGGTAAGTAAATTCTTATTTTCTCTGACGTCCTAGTGGATGCTGGGGACTCCGTAAGGACCATGGGGATTATACCAAAGCTCCCAAACGGGCGGGAGAGTGCGGATGACTCTGCAGCACCAAATGAGAGAACTCCAGGTCCTCCTCAGCCAGGGTATCAATTTTGTAGAATTTGACAAACGTATTTGCTCCTGACCAAGTAGCTGCTCGGCAAAGTTGTAAAGCCGAGACCCCTCGGGCAGCCGCCCAAGATGAGCCCACCTTCCTTGTGGAGTGGGCATTTACAGATTTTTGGCTGTGGCAGGCCTGCCACAGAATGTGCAAGCTGAATTGTACTACAAATCCAACGAGCAATAGTCTGCTTAGAAGCAGGAGCACCCAGCTTGTTGGGTGCATACAGGATAAACAGCGAGTCAGATTTCCTGACTCCAGCCGTCCTGGAAACATATATTTTCAGGGCCTGACAACGTCTAGCAACTTGGAGTCCTCCAAGTCCCTAGTAGCCGCAGGCACCACAATAGGTTGGTTCAGGTGAAACGCTGAAACCACCTTAGGGAGAAACTGAGGACGAGTCCTCAATTCCGCCCTGTCCAAATGGAAAATCAGATAAGGGCTTTTACAGGATAAAGCCGCCAATTCTGACACGCGCCTGGCCCAGGCCAGGGCCAACAGCATGACCACTTTCCATGTGAGATATTTTAACTCCACAGATTTAAGTGGTTCAAACCAATGTGACTTTTGGAACCCAAAAACTACATTGAGATCCCAAAGTGCCACTGGAGGCACAAAAGGAGGCTGTATATGCAGTACCCCTTTTACAAACGTCTGAACTTCAGGGACTGAAGCTAGTTCTTTTTGGAAGAAAATTGACAGAGCCGAAATTTAAACCTTAATGGACCCCAATTTCAGGCCCATAGACACTCCTGTTTGCAGGAAATGTAGGAATCGACCCAGTTGAATTTCCTCCGTCGGGCCTTACTGGCCTCGCACCACGCAACATATTTTCGCCAAATGCGGTGATAATGTTTTGCGGTTACATCCTTCCTGGCTTTGATCAGGATAGGGATGACTTCATCCGGAATGCCTTTTTTCCTTCAGGATCCGGCGTTCAACCGCCATGCCGTCAAACGCAGCCGCGGTAAGTCTTGGAACAGACAGGGTCCTTGCTGGAGCAGGTCCCTTCTTAGAGGTAGAGGCCACGGATCCTCCGTGAGCATCTCTTGAAGTTCCGGTTACCAAGTCCTTCTTGGCCAATCCGGAGCCACGAATATAGTGCTTACTCCTCTCCATCTTAACAATCTCAGTACCTTGGGTATGAGAGGCAGAGGAGGGAACACATACACTGACTGGTACACCCACGGTGTTACCAGAGCGTCTACAGCTATTGCCTGAGGGTCCCTTGACCTGGCGCAATACCTGTCGAGTTTTTCCCAACGGTTTATAATCATGTGGAAGACTTCTGGGTGAAGTCCCCACTCTCCCGGGTGGAGGTCGTGCTGAGGAAGTCTGCTTCCAAGTTGTCCACTCCCGGAATGAATACTGCTGACAGTGCTATCACATGATTTTCCGCCCAGCGAAAAATCCTTGCAGCTTCTGCCATTGCCCTCCTGCTTCTTGTGCCACCCTGTCTGTTTACGTGGGTGACTGCCGTGATGTTGTCCGACTGGATCAACACCGGCTGACCTTGAAGCAGAGGTCTTGCTAAGCTTAGAGCATTGTAAATGGCCCTTAGCTTCAGGATATTTATGTGAAGTGATGTCTCCAGGCTTGACCATAAGCCCTGGATATTCCTTCCCTGTGTGACTGCTCCCCAGCCTCGCAGGCTGACGTCCGTGGTCACCAGGACCCAGTCCTGAATGCCGAATCTGCGGCCCTCTAGAAGATGAGCACTCTGCAACCACCACAGGAGGGATACCCTTGTCCTTGGTGACAGGGTTATCCGCTGATGCATCTGAAGATGCAACCCGGACCATTTGTCCAGCAGGTCCCACTGGAAAGTTCTTGCGTGGAATCTGCGGAATGGGATTGCTTCGTAGGAAGCCACCATTTTACCCAGAACCCTTGTGCATTGATGCACTGAGACTTGGCTCGGTTTTAGGAGGTTCCTGACTAGCTCGGATAACTCCCTTGCTTTCTCCTCCGGGAGAAACACCTTTTTCTGGACTGTGTCCAGGATCATCCCTAGGAACAGAAGACAAGTCGTCGGAACCAGCTGCGATTTTGGAATATTGAGAATCCAATCGTGCTGCCGCAACACTACCTGAGATAGTGCTACACCGACCTCCAACTGTTCCCTGGATCTTACCCTTATCAGGGAATCGTCCAAGTAAGGTAACTAAAATTCCCTTCCTTCGAAGGAATATCATCATTTCGGTCATTACCTTGGTAAAGACCCGGGGTGCCGTGGACCATCCATACGGCAGCGTCTGAACTGATAGTGACAGTTCTGTACAATAAACCTGAGGTACCCTTGGTGAGAAGGGTAAATTTTGACATGAAGGTAAGCATCCTTGATGTCCCGAGACATCATGTAGTCCCCTTCTTCCAGGTTCGCAATCACTGCTCTGAGTGACTCAATCTTGAATTTGAACCTCTGTATGTAAGTGTTCAAAGATTTTAGATTTAGAATCGGTCTCACCGAGCCGTCTGGCTTCGGTACCACAACAGTGTGGAATAATACCCCGTTCCCTGTTGCAGGAGGGGTACCTTGATTATCACCTGCTGGGAATACAGCTTGTGAATGGCTTCCAAAACTGTCTCCGTGTCAGAAGGAGACATCGGTAAAGCCGACTTTAGGAAACGGCGAGGGGGAGACGTCTCGAATTCTAATTTGTACCCCTGAGATATCACCTGAAGGATCCAGGGGTCTACTTGCGAGTGAGCCCACTGCGCGCTGAAATTCATTGAGACGGGCCCACTACCGTGCATGATTCTGCTTGTAAAGCCCCAGCGTCATACTGAGGGCTTGGCAGAGGCGGGAGAGGGTTTCTGTTCCTGGGAACTGGCTGATTTCTGCAGCCTTTTTCCTCTCCCTCTGTCACGGGGCAGAAATGAGGAACCTTTTGCCCCTTGTCCACGAAAAGACTGCGCCTGATAATACGGCGTCTTCTCATGTTGAGAGGCGACCTGGGGTACAAACGTGGATTTCCCAGCTTTTGCCGTGGCCACCAGGTCTGAAAGACCGACCCCAAATAACTCCTCCCCTTAATAAGGCAATACTTCCAAATGCCGTTTGGAATACGCATCACCTGACCACTGACGTGTCCATAACCCTCTACTGGTAGAAATGGACAACGCACTTAGACTTGATGCCAGTCGGCAAATATTCCGCTGTGCATCACGCATATATAGAAATGCATCTTTTAAATGCTCTATAGGCAAAAATATACTGTCCCTATCTAGGGTATCAATATTTTCAGTCAGGGAATCCGACCACGCCAACCCAGCACTGCACATCCAGGCTGAGGCTATTGCTGGTCGCAGTATAACACCAGTATGTGTGTAAATACATTTTAGGATACCCTCCTGCTTTCTATCAGCAGGATCCTTAAGGGCGGCCATCTCAGGAGAGGGTAGAGCCCTTACAAGCGTGTGAGCGCTTTATCCCCCCTAGGGGGTGTTTCCCAACGCACCCTAACCTCTGGCGGGAAAGGATATAATGCCAATAACATTTTAGAAATTATCAGTTGTTATCGGGGGAAAACCACGCATCATCACACACCTCATTTAATTTCTCAGATTCAGGAAAACTACAGGTAGTTTTTCCTCACCGAACATAATACCCCTTTTTGGTGGTACTCGTATTATCAGAAATGTGTAAAACATTTTTTATTGCCTCAATCATGTAACGTGTGGCCCTACTGGAAGTCACATTTGTCTCTTCACCGTCGACACTGGAGTCAGTATCCGTGTCGGCGTCTATATCTGCCATCTGAGGTAACGGGCGCTTTAGAGCCCCTGACGGCCTATGAGACGTCTGGACAGGCACAAGCTGAGTAGCCGGCTGTCTCATGTCAACCACTGTCTTTTATACAGAGCTGACACTGTCACGTAATTCCTTCCAACAGTTCATCCACTCAGGTGTCGACCCCCTAGGGGGTGACATCACTATTACAGGCAATCTGCTCCGTCTCCACATCATTTTTCTCCTCATACATGTCGACACAAACGTACCGACATACAGCACACACACAGGGAATGCTCTGATAGAGGACAGGACCCCACTAGCCCTTTGGGGAGACAGAGGGAGAGTTTGCCAGCACACACCAGAGCGCTATATATATATACAGGGATAACCTTATATAAGTGTTTTTCCCCTTATAGCTGCTGTATCTTTAATACTGCGCGTAATTAGTGCCCCCCCTCTCTTTTTTAACCCTTTCTGTAGTGTAGTGACTGCAGGGGAGAGACAGGGAGCTTCCCTCCAACGGAGCTGTGAGGGAAAATGGCGCCAGTGTGCTGAGGAGATAGGCTCCGCCCCCTTATCGGCGGCCTTATCTCCCGTTTTTCTATGTATTCTGGCAGGGGTTAAATGCATCCATATAGCCCAGGAGCTATATGTGATGCATTTTTTGCCATCCAAGGTGTTTTTTATTGCGTCTCAGGGCGCCCCCCCCACAGCGCCCTGCACCCTCAGTGACCGAAGTGTGAAGTGTGCTGAGAGCAATGGCGCACAGCTGCAGTGCTGTGCGCTACCTTGTTGAAGACAGACGTCTTCTGCCGCCGATTTTCCGGACCTCTTCTGCCTTCTGGCTCTGTAAGGGGGCCGGCGGCGCGGCTCTGGGACCCATCCAGGCTGGGCCTGTGATCGTCCCTCTGGAGCTAATGTCCAGTAGCCTAAGAAGCCCAATCCACTCTGCACGCAGGTGAGTTCGCTTCTTCTCCCCTTAGTCCCTCGATGCAGTGAGCCTGTTGCCAGCAGGTCTCACTGAAAATAAAAAACCTAAACTAAAACTTTCACTAAGAAGCTCAGGAGAGCCCCTAGTGTGCACCCTTCTCGTTCGGGCACAGAGATCTAACTGAGGCTTGGAGGAGGGTCATGGGGGGAGGAGCCAGTGCACACCAGATAGTCCTAAAGCTTCCTTTAGATGTGCCCAGTCTCCTGCAGAGCCGCTATTCCCCATGGTCCTTACGGAGTCCCCAGCATCCACTTAGGACGTTAGAGAAAGATAATTTCATACACAGATCAGTATATAACCATTTTGCAACACAACTCTCAATACAATATGCTCTTGAAATGTAACGTTATGTAGCAACATTGTAAATCAGTAACTCCACTAGATGAAGCAATTAACTGACAGATACTCATTTAGACCATTAGCTTGCAAAGTATTCAGTGTATGTATCCACTTTGTTTCACATTGCAACAATTGTCTATCACAATCACTCCATCTATAACCTTGCCCATCAGGGCTTGATGTATGGCGCTTCTTTGCTGCACAGCATAGAAGCGCAATACATCAAGCCCTGATGGACAAGGCTATAGAGCAACCTAACACTTTAAAAACAAAGACACAGCTTATCTCAACTCAGGTACAAAATAATGGATCATGTACCTGAGAACTTTAGAACTTTAAATCTTGAAAAATTAAGTGATGAAAAGGGCACACAGCGGTGACCTTCCACTTTAAGTAAGAGACTGCAACATGGATAGGTATACACAGTACATTATGGAAATGCAGAACACACGGTGGTGTCCTGCACAAACATAATGGATAGAAAAAGGTCATATTTGGCAGTCAAGTGTAATCCAAGAGAAGGTAGCACAGGGATATTGCAATTCAAGTCAATGATTTCAAAGGAAGCAGTCCAGTCTAAATTCTTCATTAAGTCCTCCTGGACCTTAATCTGTGTATCCACTGAGTTTCTCTTTGTAATAGAATCCTGCTGCAATCTCCTTTCTGGAGTGGAAGTATTTGGTGAATTATGCAACATTTAAGTTGATTGATGGTATCATGCGCTTCCTTGAAATGTTTGGCTATGGGCAAAGTCATTTCAGTCAGCAGTACTGGTAAGGCTTTTCTTAATCAATGAGCGGTGTTGGCTCAACCTTTCCTTGAGCATTCTAATGGTCTTGCCTACATAAAGAAGGTTGCAGGGACATTTTAGGAAATATATTCTAAACCTACTGGTGCAGTCTAATCTCTGTCTGATGGTATATCTCTTGTTGTCGAATTGGTTAATGAAGGGCTACCAAGCAAAAGAAATTGGCAGTTATGGCAACCAGAGCATTCTTTGTAGTTAGCCAATTAGTGGGTTTTTCACTTTTCTTTTGGAAACATCAGTGACCAAAAGATCCTTAAGGTTGGGTCCCTGTTTGTATGCAGATCTAGGAGAGTTGACAATGCAAGTTGCCAACAGTGGGTCACTGGAAATCAAATGCCAATGTGCAAGTATTTTTTTTTAGAAATAGAGAATGATGCTGTGGTGAACATGATGCAAATGTTTCATTTATCAATTTCAGGGCAGGCACAAACATCATTCCTGTGGAGAAGTCCCTTTTTTAACTTGTCCAATTTTGGTTAATGCATTCTCAGTTTCACCCCTAGAGTAACCTCAAACAAGAAATCTCTGGCTCATTGATTGTAAGGCCATCAGTATTTCTGTCAGTTCAGAAGTAATCTGTACCACCTTTAGTAGTTGAGAGAAGGGTAAGCCCCTTTTAAGAGGTACTGCATGGAAGCTGGAGGCAAAAAGTAGGGTATTTACTGATGATGGATACATCCAAGAAATCAATATACATTTGATGAATGTGATGCTAAAAAGTATGGTACCCAGAAGTGAGTTTAAGTAGTCAATGAAGACAAGTGACTCCTCTTCTCCCTGCCAGATGATAAATAAATTATCTATGTAGCAAACATATAATGATAACTTCTGTCCAGAAATATAATTGTCAGTGATGTGGGTATGTTCATACTGTATGTAGCCATGAAAATATTGGCATACTGCATGACGGGACCATGTTGGACCCCATAGCCGTGCCTTGTAAGTAAAAGGAGTTCTCAAAAAGTAAACAATTTTTGTTGCATATTAAATCAATGAGCAACATTGCAAAATCTGCAAGTGGACCAAAGTACAATGTACACTTGGTTAGAAGCTCCCTACATGTTTCACTCCCTGCGTCATGTAGAATGTTAGTTTAAAAGCTTGACACATCTAGTGTCACACGATTCTTTGGTGACATTAGTCACCTCCTTCAGTTTCCTGAGGAAATCGGTGATATCCTTGATGTAGCTCATAGTGTGTTTAAACAGTGGCTGCAAGTAAAAATCCATCAGTTGTGAAAGCAGTTGAGGGAATACCAGGGGCTGTGTGATATCCTGACTGTGGGGGTAATTCAGACCTGATCGCTGCTACATATCGCATCGCAACCAGTGGGTTTTAGCTGAATGCGCACACACAAAGTCACGAGTGTGCATGTGCTGGCCTCGCCGTGTGACAAATGTGCAGGCATACACATAAAATTTGTGAACGCTGACAGGCAACGACACAGAGGCATAGTGAAGTCGGTGCAGGGGGAATGGCTTCGCAGGCTAGCGAAAAGGGGTGTGAAGGTGGGTGTCTTGCGGGGGAGTGTGCTATGGGCTGCAGGCATGATTTTAGCATGGCTGTAAAGCAAATTGCTGTCAGTGCACACTGGCCATTTGCAGCTGCCAAGTAAGTCTAGGGCCGTGCACAGCATGGGAACGCTCAGCACAGGTGTCCTGTCAGGGCTCTCCTAGCAAATAATTGCAAATCAAACACACCTGTTTGCAATGCAAATGCCTCAACTACATCTGTAGCTCTCTCTGAAATTGTATGTAGTCTTCCACTCCCTGAATATGTGCAACACTCCATCTTTACACATGTTTGTTTACAACTATTACATATGTACTGCACATGTATTACATGTGTTGTTTGTCAAGCAATTGTATACAGTACACACAACTTATTTTTTTTAAAGGCCATATTTCTGTGTTCACATTGCTTTGAGCTGACAGATTGCTTTGAGTTGTCTATCAAGCTGCAATTCTGCTTTCAAAATACACACACTGTAGTCTTATATCCCACATACATGCCATGTTTTCTTGAGTAATACATTTGTTGTGTGTTTCATATAACAACATTTCCACCATAATGCCAGTTTCCCTATAATGTTCAGTAATAATGCTTCAGGTACTACATTCATAGGGGTAAAGTTACTAAGATGGGAGTTCATAGCAACCAATCAGATTCTACTTCTCATTTATCTAGCACCTTCTAGAAGATAAGACCTGGAAACTGTTTGGTTGCGATGGGCAATATCCCATCTTAAATAGAACTCCTATCTTAGCAAATTTAACCCCTAGTATGCTTTTTGGTTTAAACCCATAAAATGGTCAGAGCATGATGGGTTTTTTTTAAATTAAAAAACATTACCATGCATCACAATAATAAAAACACAATTTTAGGACAAAGTGTAAGAGATTTAAATAATTGTACTCATAAATCCCACCAAAAATATTCATAACACAAAGACAAAGAGAAATAAAATAGAGACTATACCAAATGGCATAGCAACAAGCACCTGGCTGTGCAGAAAAGAGGAATACAGTACCCAGTAGTCAGTTACCCCCATCTCTGCAACAAACAGACTGGTCTCAGTACCCTGGCTGAGGAAGATGTGGGGAAAATTGAGGAAGATTCTGGGCCCAATACCCAAACGCAACAATCATACCCACAAACTGAAGAGGAATTGGGACAATTTAACAGGATAATGCATCACAGCCAGGGAAAGAAAAGAGAAGACACCAACCCCCATTTTACAGGAGGGATTTGGATATTCTTGTTCCACAAGCCATTGACAAAATTCATTTTTGGATACAGAACATGGGCACTGGAACCAAGGACTGTATCTGGAGAGAAATCACTGTTTTCACCTTTTTTTGCCCAGCTGAAGAGGTTGTTCTTTTGGGTTGGGTCTGCATGTGGATCTGCGAGGGGCCTGCCCAGTGTGATCTTGTTCCTGGGCAGGGCTAGGGGATAGGGCAGGGGTTGCAGTCTCCTTGAGAGTCTGACCAAGTAGGGCTGCGATGGTCTGCATGCCTTGGCCAATAGTGTCAGATATGTCACGCATGGCTTCTGCAACAGATTAGATGTCACACATGCCTTGTCACACAGTGGAGGACAGATCACGGATCGTGGAGGTCAGCTCATGGACCTCCAGGAGCATCTGGTCATGGAATTCGGTGTTACTTCTCCCTTGCCTCACAATTTGGGCGAGAAGCTCCTGGAGACTGGGTTGAGGGAGTGCCTCAGTGTGTTGCCGGACTGGAGCTGGCATTGCTCCCACCCTCCTCAGCCTCAGTGAGCTACACCTCCTGTGCTGTGATTGGAATAGGAGACAAAAGAAAATTTAAAACATTAGTAACCCACAATTTTTTTAAATGTAAATATACAAATAAAAAACAAAAACAAAATTTACCTGCCAAGGCATGTGGACATTCATGGGCAGGCATGTCAGTGTCCATTTCGGACACACCTGCCAACTCCTCATCCACCACACAGACCAAGGATTGCTCCTCCAAGTCCGTGTATTCAACACTCTCGGGGAGTGTCCCTCCCCCTGTCTCCCTCAAAGCTCTCCACTGTGCAGACTTCTTGGTCTTCAGCTGGGACTTGAAGTCAGACCAACTACAGATGTTTTTGGGGTTGGGAATAAAAAAAATCATACCCTACATTACTCTGGACAACTCCTACTTGTTCACATACATAGCAGTAAATATTGTAATATGTAATTTGTACTTCAAGATAGATTTAGAAACATACCAATCAAACATTAAGCTGTTCATTTATCTTGCACCTTCTTGAAGGTTACATACAGTATGTAATAGTCTTGGTTGCTATAGGCAACATCACATCTAAAAACTACCTCCCATCTTAGTAAATGCAGACAATAGTGTTTTAGAGTGTGCTTTAGTATGTACTTACTGTCTTCACACTTCTTGAGGTGTGCGGACAATTGGTCCCACCGCATTCACCGCATCGGTGATCTCTCTCCAGATACGTTCCTTGGTTCAAAGCGCCCATGTTCTTATTTCCAAAATTAATTTGGTCAATGGCTTGTGGGACAAGAATTGCAACTCCCTCGTGTGTGTGTGTGTGTGTGTGTGTGTGTGTGTGTGTGTGTGTGTGTGTGTGTGTGTGCAGGGCCGGTGCAAGGTTTCTCGGCGCCCTAGGCAAAATTTCTGCCTACCCCACCTCCACCTGAGGCTTTGTTAATAGTATGTTGATCCTCCTGAAGCAGCAAAATAGCAGAAAAAGAAAACCTTAAGACAAATATTATATTAAATGCACACAAGTTAAAATGCATCCAGCCACAAATCCATATATAGTATAATACCACAGTCTGTTGTTTTATACAGTATTATAGTATACAGTATTATAGATAGGCACCTGGGTTGTAACTAGAACTTTATGGTCCCCGTAGCAGAATCTTGAAGGGGCGACAGGGAGGGGATGGGGCACGCAGGATGATAGGGAGACGCCGGGCTGTAGGGAGGGGATAGTGAGACGCGGGACGGCAGGGAGGGGATAGGGAGACGCCAGGTTGCAGGGAGGGGATAGGGACACGCAGGATGATAGGGAGACGCCGGGCTGCAGGGAGGGGATAGTGAGACGCGGGACGGCAGGGAGGGGATTGGGAGACGCCGTGCTGCAGGGAGGGGATAGGGAGACGCAGGATGATAGGGAGACGCCAGGCTGCAGGGAGGGGATAGGGAGACGCCGGGCTGCAGGGAGGGGATAGGGAGACGCAGGATGATAGAGAGACGCCAGGCTGCAGGTAGGGGATAGGGAGACGCTGGGCTGCAGGGAGGGGATAAGGAGATGCGAAGCTGCAGGGAGGGGATAGGGAGACGCAGGATGATAGGGAGACGCCAGGCTGCAGGGAGGGGATAGGGAGACGCCAGGCTGCAGGGAGGGGATAGAGAGACGCAGGGTGATAGAGAGACGCCGGGCTGCAGGTAGGGGATAGGGAGACGCTGGGCTGCAGGGAGGGGATAAGGAGACGCGAAGCGGCAGGGAGGGGATAGGGAAATGCGAAGCGACAGGGAGGGGATAGGGAGATGCGGGATGGCAGGGAGGGGATAGGGAGACGCAGGCGGAAGGGAGGGGATAGGGAGACGGTATCCGGACTCCAGGTCGACAACAAAAAGGTCGACACACCTTAGGTCGACGCCAATTGGTCGACACGCCTTAGGTTGACATGGACAAAAGGTCGACAGGAACAAGGTCGACATGAGTTTTTCACAATTTTTTTCTTTTTTGGAACTTTTTCATACTTAACGATCCATGTGGACTACGATTGGAACGGTAATCTGTGCCGAGCGAAGCGGAGCGGAGTGAAGGCACCATGCCCGAAGCATGGCGAGCGAAGCGAGCCATGCGAGGGGACGCGGTGCACTAATTGGGGTTCCCGGTCACTCTACGAAGAAAACGACACCAAAAAAAACATAAAAAACTCATGTCGACCTTTTTCCATGTCGACCTTGTTCCTGTCGTCCTTTTGTCCATGTCGACCTTTTGTCCATGTCGACCTAAGGTGTGTCGACCAATTGGCGTCGACCTAAGGCGTGTTGACCTTTTTGTTGTCGACCTGGAGTCCCAGACCCAGGGAGACGCGGGGCTGCTTGGAAGGGGTACGGAGACGCGGGGCGGCAGAGAGGGGGGTAGGGAGACGCCGGGCGGCAGGGAGGGGATAGGGAGATGCCAGGCGGCAGGGAGGGGATAGGGAGATCTGGGACGGCAGGGAGGGGATAGGGAGACGCGGACGGCAGGGAGGGGATAGGGAGACGCGGGGCGACAGGGAAGGGGTACGGAGACGAGGGGCGGCAGGGAGGGGATAGGGAGACGCCGGACGGCAGAGAGGGGATAGAGAGACACTGGGGGGTGTAACTGTGTGTGCCCGCAGGAGCAGAGTTCTAACCTGGCGTCAAAGCAGTGCATTCTCGCCTTTCTGATGCAGTAGACATCACCATCCACAGCGTCACCCTTCTGCCCTCATCTTGGGGCTTCCAGCAGCAGTAATAATGATAATGTTAGGGGGAGGGATCGTCGATGGTAGCCATCGAGGAGAACTTGAAGTTCTGTCTAGGGCGGAGGCGGGGATAAAACGGCTGCAATCCTTACTAATGACGCCTCTGAGTCTGACTCTTCTCCGCATAATGCCGACAGCCCTGCCCCTACTCCATGTCTCTAGTAGAACTAGACGGAGCTGCGGCCCGGGTACGAGAGAGCAAGTCAGGAGACGGGCGCCACACAGGGCGAGTCATCAACTTGTAAACAAGCGCACGGCATGTTAGCGCTGACGTCTAGGCTGTCTGTGTGGCGCCCGTCTCCTGACTTGCTCTCTCGTACCTGGGCCGCAGCTCCGTCTATTTCTGTTAGAGACATGGAGCAGCTGCAGGAAAACCAATACACTGCCGTTGGTGGCAGACTAGATACTCGCCGCGGCCGACTCCCGGCTTACATAGAAAAATATATTATTTTTTTTGTAAAATAGATCTAAGTGGAGCATGCCGCCCTCCAGTGGCCAGCGCCCATAGGCAGCTGCCTAAAGCTGCCTAATGGTGGCGCCGGCCCTGTGTGTGTGTGTATTTATTCAGATTATAATAATAATCTGAATAAACACATACATAGAAAAATACACCCCACCACACAACACACACCTATGAACATGCATATACTTACCCGCAGATATATTTATACTGTTGTTACTTTGAGAATGACAAAACAAAAAAAAAATGAATTCAAGTCATCCACACTACAAACATCCTTCAATACACACACAAAAAAATACCAAAAATAAAAAAAGCATGCATTGTTTATGCTACATGCTGTGCGACTGCAATACGCCAAATCTTAATTTGTTTTTTGTGGCAAAGTAGCCGGTTTTCTTTTCTTTTTGTGGCCTTTTGCCATTTTGTGTATCCTATTCATCTGCGGGTAAGTATATGCATGTTCATAGGTGTGTTTTGTGTGGTGGGGTGTATTTTTCTATGTGTGTGTTTATTCAGATTATTTCTCTTTTTCCTGACGGCAGCAGCATCTTATTTTTTTTTTTGTGGCAAAGTAGGCAGTTTTCTTTTCTTTTTTGTGGCTTTTTGCCATTTTGTGTATCCTATTCATCTGCTGGTAAGTATGTGCATGTTCATAGGTGTGTGTTGTGTGGTGGGGTGTTGGTTTATCTTAATGTGTGCTTATTGAGTGTTTGTTTCTGCCCAGTGGCGTAACTAGAAATTTTTCTCCCCCAAGCCAAAAAATCCTTCGGCGCCCCCCCCCCCCCCCCATACCCCCCGTAATTGGCACTAGCAAAGGTAGAAAAATGCGCGCGCCCGACAAAAAGGGTGTGTGGCTTTGTCAAAATGGGCGTGGCTTTGCGTGGAGGGCGTCGCATTGCAGGAAAAGACTACCTTATACCCCAGTTTTGCAACCTGCACGCCCAGACGTTGGCCACCACAGGAAAGAAAAATAATCCTGATTCATGCCCCTTACATTATTTGTCATTTTTCCTCCTTATAGTAATGCCCAGTATACATTATGCCACATACTGCAATGGCCTTAGCCATTATGCCACACACAATAATGCACATGACACAATATGCACACACTGTAATGCCCCAGACACATTATGCCACACACCGTAATGCCTGTGACACATTATGACAGGAATCGCAATGCCCGTTATACATTATGCTACACACTGCAATGCCCCTGATACATTATAGCACATACAATGTCTGTGACACAGTATGACACACACCACAATGATCCTGAGACATTATACCACATACCACAATGCCCGTGATATAGTATACAACACACCGTAATGTCTGATACATTATGACACACACCGTAATGCCCATTACACATTAAGTTCTACAGTAAGGCTTCTAATTACTTTTAAATTACCTGCTCGTTGCCAGGGGTTTCATGCTCTTGGTTCCATGCACGGTGCCAGGGGTTTTCATGCTCAGGGTGTCATGCTCGTTGCCAGGGGTTTCATGCACTGGGTGTCATGCTCGTTGCTAGGGGGTAGTGCTTGTTGCTAGGGCCATGCTCCCAGTGCCACATATGCCCCCAGTGCCAGATATTCCCCCACAGTGCCAGGTATATGCCCCTAGTGCCAGATATTCCCCCACAGTGCCAGGTACATGCCCCCAGTGCCACATATACCCCCCCCCAGTGCCACATATGCCCCCTCAGTGCCTGCTCCCCCCCAGTGCCAAATATTCCCCCACAGTGCCACATATGCCCCCTCAGTGCCTGCTCCCCCCAGTGCCAAATATTCCCCAACAGAGCCAGGTATATGCCCCCAGTGCCAGATATTCCCCCACAGTGCCAGGTATATGCCTCCAGTGCCAGATCTTCCCGCCACAGTGCCAGGTATATGCCCCCAGTGCCAGATCTGCCCCCACAGTGCCAGGTATATGCCCCCAGTGCCAGATCTGCCCCCACAGTGCCAGGTATATGCCCCCAGTGCCAGATCTGCCCCCACAGTGCCAGGTATATGCCTCCAGTGCCAGATCTTCCCCCCACAGTGCCAGGTATATGCCCCCAGTGCCAGATCTGCCCCCACAGTGCCAGGTATATGCCCCAAGTGCCAGATCTGCCCCCACAGTGCCAGGTATATGCCCCCAGTGCCAGATCTGCCCCCACAGTGCCAGGTATATGCCTCCAGTGCCAGATCTTCCCCCCACAGTGCCAGGTATATGCCCTCAGTGCCAGATCTGCCCCCACAGTGCCAGGTATATGCCCCCAGTGCCAGATCTGCCCCCACAGTGCCAGGTATATGCCCCCAGTGCCAGATCTGCCCCCACAGTGCCAGGTTTATGCCCCCTGTGCCAGATCTTCCCCCCACAGTGCCAGGTATATGCCCCCAGTGCCAGATCTGCCCCCACAGTGCCAGGTAAATGCCCCCAGTGCCAGATCTGCCCCCACAGTGCCAGGTATATGCCCCCAGTGCCAGATCTGCCCCCACAGTGCCAGGTATATGCCCCCAGTGCCAGATCTGCCCCCACAGTGCCAGGTATATGCCTAGAGTGCCAGATCTTCCCCCCACAGTGCCAGGTATATGTCCCCAGTGCCAGATCTGCCCCCACAGTGCCAGGTATATGCCCCCAGTGCCAGATCTGCCCCCACAGTGCCAGGTATATGCCCCCAGTGCCAGATCTGCCCCCACAGTGCCAGGTGTATGCCCCCAGTGCCAGATCTGCCCCCACAGTGCCAGGTATATGCCCCCAGTGCCAGATCTTCCCCCCACAGTGCCAGGTATATGCCCCCAGTGCCAGATCTGCCCCCACAGTGCCAGGTAAATGCCCCCAGTGCCTGATCTGCCCCCACAGTGCCAGGTATATGCCCCCAGTGCCAGATCTTCCCCCCACAGTGCCAGGTATATGCCCCCAGTGCCATATCTGCCCCCCACAGTGCCAGGTATATGCCCCCAGTGCCAGGCATATGCCCCCAGTGCCAGGTATATGCCCCAAGTGCCTGCTCCCCCCCATATGTGTTGGAGGGACACGGAGCGCATCGCGCGTCTCTCCTGCATCCCTCCTGGCTCTCCCCCCGGCTGGTCTAATAAAGGAAGTGCCGGTTCGTGAGCCAATCAGAGCTCACGAACGGCACTTCCTTAGACCGGCCGGGGGAGAGCCAGGGAGGGACACAGGAGAGACGCGCGATGTGCGTTCCGTGTCCCTCCAACACAGCAGGGAGGGAGAGGAGACTGCAGATTGACATGCGGACGCTCGTCCGCATGTCAATCTGTTCTAAGTCAGTGGCGCCCCCGCAGCCCCTCGCCCCCAAGCCACCGCGAGGACTGCGGGGGCAGTAGTTATGCCACTGTTTCTGTCTTATTCTCAAGGCAGATTATTTTTGTCCTCTTTTTGGACAAAGTAGGCTTGTGAAGGTTTTTTCAGCTTTTTGCTGTTTGCTGTTTTTTTGTTTTTGTTTTTTTCTGGTAGGTATATGCATGCTCATTGTGTTGGTGTGGTATGTTTTTTATTTATTTTGTATTAACCTGGGTTTTTTGTAATAAAAAATGTATACAATGTTTCTTTCCTTCTATTGTGCACAATTTAGAGATGGATTACACCACATCTATAAGTGGTTTTAAGTTATTAAAAATGGTTGACAATAATGTTTGTTAGCAATCATTGGGTTATGTATTAACAGTCTGTTAAATGTATATTTCAGTTGGCGACGGCGACATATATGTATGCGCTATACGGCCAACCCCAACCTGGCCCTCATCCTCGAAGAAAAAGGAGGCGTGCAAGGCCTAGTATCTTTCGAACCCATGTCACCCTTTTTGGAATGCCAGATGATGAGGTGGTGCAGCGATAAAGGCTGCCCCCTTATGTCATCCTAGAAACTCTTTCAATAATAGAGAGTGATCTAGAGAGTACAATTTGTCATCCTACAGCAATTCCAACACTGACACATTTCATCTCTGTCTTACATTTTTGTGCCTCAGGTAGAGATGAGCGCCTGAAATTTTTCGGGTTTTGTGTTTTGGTTTTGGGTTCGGTTCCGCGGCCGTGTTTTGGGTTCGACCGCGTTTTGGCAAAACCTCACCGAATTTTTTTTGTCGGATTCGGGTGTGTTTTGGATTCGGGTGTTTTTTTCAAAAAACCCTAAAAAACAGCTTAAATCATAGAATTTGGGGGTCATTTTGATCCCATATTATTATTAACCTCAAAAACCATAATTTCCACTCATTTTCAGTCTATTCTGAATACCTCACACCTCACAATATTATTTTTAGTCCTAAAATTTGCACCGAGGTCGCTGGATGACTAAACTAAGCGACCCTAGTGGCCGACACAAACACCTGGCCCATCTAGGAGTGTCACTGCAGTGTCACGCAGGATGTCCCTTCCAAAAAACCCTCCCCAAACAGCACATGACGCAAAGAAAATAAGAGGCGCAATGAGGTAGCTGTGTGAGTAAGATTAGCGACCCTAGTGGCCGACACAAACACCGGGCCCATTTAGGAGTGTCACTGCAGTGTCACGCAGGATGTCCCTTCCAAAAAACCCTCCCCAAACAGCACATGACGCAAAGAAAAAAAGAGGCGCAATGAGGTAGCTGTGTGAGTAAGATTAGCGACCCTAGTGGCCGACACAAACACCGGGCCCATCTAGGAGTGGCACTGCAGTGTCACGCAGGATGTCCCTTCCAAAAAACCCTCCCCAAACAGCACATGACGCAAAGAAAATAAGAGGCGCAATGAGGTAGCTGTGTGAGTAAGATCAGCGACCCTAGTGGCCGACACAAACACCGGGCCCATCTAGGAGTGGCACTGCAGTGTCACGCAGGATGGCCCTTCCAAAAAACCCTCCCCAAACAGCACATGACGCAAAGAAAAAAAGAGGCGCAATGAGGTAGCTGACTGTGTGAGTAAGATAAGCGACCCTAGTGGCCGACACAAACACCGGGCCCATTTAGGAGTGGCACTGCAGTGTTACGCAGGATGTCCCTTCCAAAAAACCCTCCCCAAACAGCACATGACGCAAAGAAAAAGAAAAGAAAAAAGAGGTGCAAGATGGAATTGTCCTTGGGCCCTCCCACCCACCCTTATGTTGTATAAACAAAACAGGACATGCACACTTTAACCAACCCATCATTTCAGTGACAGGGTCTGCCACACGACTGTGACTGATATGACGGGTTGGTTTGGACCCCCCCCAAAAAAGAAGCAATTAATCTCTCCTTGCACAAACTGGCTCTACAGAGGCAAGATGTCCACCTCATCATCATCCTCCGATATATCACCGTGTACATCCCCCTCCTCACAGATTATCAATTCGTCCCCACTGGAATCCACCATCTCAGCTCCCTGTGTACTTTGTGGAGGCAATTGCTGCTGGTCAATGTCTCTTCGGAGGAATTGATTATAATTCATTTTAATGAACATCATCTTCTCCACATTTTCTGGATGTAACCTCGTACGCCGATTGCTGACAAGGTGAGCGGCGGCACTAAACACTCTTTCGGAGTACACACTTGTGGGAGGGCAACTTAGGTAGAATAAAGCCAGTTTGTGCAATGGCCTCCAAATTGCCTCTTTTTCCTGCCAGTATAAGTATGGACTGTGTGACGTGCCTACTTGGATGCGGTCACTCATATAATCCTCCACCATTCTTTCAATGGTGAGAGAATCATATGCAGTGACAGTAGACGACATGTCCGTAATCGTTGTCAGGTCCTTCAGTCCGGACCAGATGTCAGCATCAGCAGTCGCTCCAGACTGCCCTGCATCACCGCCAGCGGGTGGGCTCGGAATTCTGAGCCTTTTCCTTGCACCCCTAGTTGCGGGAGAATGTGAAGGAGGAGATGTTGACAGGTCGCGTTCCGCTTGAAAGAGAGATCCAAGGTAGGCTTTAAATCTAGGATCGAGCACGGTGGCCAAAATGTAGTGCTCTGATTTCAACAGATTGACCACCCGTGAATCCTTGTTAAGCGAATTAAGGGCTCCATCCACAAGTCCCACATGCCTAGCGGAATCGCTCTGTGTTAGCTCCTCCTTCAATGTCTCCAGCTTCTTCTGCAAAAGCCTGATGAGGGGAATGACCTGACTCAGGCTGGCAGTGTCTGAACTGACTTCACGTGTGGCAAGTTCAAAGGGCAGCAGAACCTTGCACAACGTTGAAATCATTCTCCACTGCGCTTGAGACAGGTGCATTCCACCTCCTATATCGTGCTCAATTGTATAGGCTTGAATGGCCTTTTGCTGCTCCTCCAACCTCTGAAGCATATAGAGGGTTGAATTCCACCTCGTTACCACTTCTTGCTTCAGATGATGGCAGGGCAGGTTCAGTAGTTTTTGGTGGTGCTCCAGTCTTCTGTACGTGGTGCCTGTATGCCGAAAGTGTCCCGCAATTCTTCTGGCCACCGACAGCATCTCTTGCACGCCCCTGTCGTTTTTTAAATAATTCTGCACCACCAAATTCAAGGTATGTGCAAAACATGGGACGTGCTGGAATTTGCCCATATTTAATGCACACACAATATTGCTGGCGTTGTCCGATGCCACAAATCCACAGGAGAGTCCAATTGGGGTAAGCCATTCCGCGATAATCTTCCTCAGTTGCCGTAAGAGGTTTTCAGCTGTGTGCGTATTCTGGAAACCGGTGATACAAAGCGTAGCCTGCCTAGGAAAGAGTTGGCGTTTGCGAGATGCTGCTACTGGTGCCGCCGCTGCTGTTCTTGCGGCGGGAGTCCATACATCTACCCAGTGGGCTGTCACAGTCATATAGTCCTGACCCTGCCCTGCTCCACTTGTCCACATGTCCGTGGTTAAGTGGACATTGGGTACAGCTGCATTTTTTAGGACACTGGTGACTCTTTTTCTGAGGTCTGTGTAAATTTTCGGTATCGCCTGCCTAGAGAAATGGAACCTAGATGGTATTTGGTACCGGGGACACAGTACCTCCAACAAGTCTCTAGTTGGCTCTGCAGTAATGATGGATACCGGAACCACGGTTCTCACCACCCAGGATGCCAAGGCCTCAGTTATCCGCTTTGCAGTAGGATGACTGCTGTGATATTTCATCTTCCTCGCAAAGGACTGTTGGACAGTCAATTGCTTGGTGGAAGTAGTAAAAGTGGTCTTACGACTTCCCCTCTGGGATGACCATCGACTCCCAGCAGCAACAACAGCAGCGCCAGCAGCAGTAGGCGTTACACGCAAGGATGCATCGGAGGAATCCCAGGCAGGAGAGGACTCGTCAGAATTGCCAGTGACATGGCCTGCAGGACTATTGGCATTCCTGGGGAAGGAGGAAATTGACACTGAGGGAGTTGGTGGGGTGGTTTGCGTGAGCTTGGTTACAAGAGGAAGGGATTTACTGGTCAGTGGACTGCTTCCGCTGTCACCCAAAGTTTTTGAACTTGTCACTGACTTATTATGAATGCGCTGCAGGTGACGTATAAGGAAGGATGTTCCGAGGTGGTTAACGTCCTTACCCCTACTTATTACAGCTTGACAAAGGGAACACACGGCTTGACACCTGTTGTCCGCATTTCTGTTGAAATAGTTCCACACCGAAGAGCTGATTTTTTTGGTATTTTCACCAGGCATGTCAACGGCCATATTCCTCCCACGGACAACAGGTGTCTCCCCGGGTGCCTGACTTAAACAAACCACCTCACCATCAGAATCCTCCTGGTCAATTTCCTCCCCAGCGCCAGCAACACCCATATCCTCCTCATCCTGGTGTACTTCAACACTGACATCTTCAATCTGACTATCAGGAACTGGACTGCGGGTGCTCCTTCCAGCACTTGCAGGGGGCGTGCAAATGGTGGAAGGCGCATGCTCTTCACGTCCAGTGTTGGGAAGGTCAGGCATCGCAACCGACACAATTGGACTCTCCTTGTGGATTTGGGATTTCGAAGAACGCACAGTTCTTTGCGGTGCTACTGCTTTTGCCAGCTTGAGTCTTTTCATTTTTCTAGCGAGAGGCTGAGTGCCTCCATCCTCATGTGAAGCTGAACCACTAGCCATGAACATAGGCCAGGGCCTCAGCCGTTCCTTGCCACTCCGTGTGGTAAATGGCATATTGGCAAGTTTACGCTTCTCCTCCGACAATTTTATTTTAGGTTTTGGAGTCCTTTTTTTACTGATATTTGGTGTTTTGGATTTGACATGCTCTGTACTATGACATTGGGCATCGGCCTTGGCAGACGACGTTGCTGGCATTTCATCGTCTCGGCCATGACTAGTGGCAGCAGCTTCAGCACGAGGTGGAAGTGGATCTTGATCTTTCCCTAATTTTGGAACCTCAACATTTTTGTTCTCCATATTTTAATAGGCACAACTAAAAGGCACCTCAGGTAAACAATGGAGATGGATGGATACTAGTATACAATTATGGACGGACTGCCGAGTGCCGACACAGAGGTAGCTACAGCCGTGAACTACCGTACTGTACTGTGTCTGCTGCTAATATAGACTGGTTGATAAAGAGATGTAGTAGTATGTATGTATAAAGAAGAAAGAAAAAAAAACCTCGGGTAGGTGGTATACAATTATGGACGGACTGCCGAGTGCCGACACAGAGGTAGCTACAGCCGTGGACTACCGTACTGTACTGTGTCTGCTGCTAATATAGACTGGTTGATAAAGAGATGCAGTAGTATGTATGTATAAAGAAGAAAGAAAAAAAACCACGGGTAGGTGGTATACAATTATGGACGGACTGCCGAGTGCCGACACAGAGGTAGCTACAGCCGTGAACTACCGTACTGTGTCTGCTGCTAATATAGACTGGTTGATAAAGAGATGTAGTAGTATGTATGTCTAAAGAAGAAAGAAAAAAAAAACACGGGTAGGTGGTATACAATTATGGACGGACTGCCGAGTGCCGACACAGAGGTAGCTACAGCCGTGAACTACCGTACTGTACTGTGTCTGCTGCTAATATAGACTGGTTGATAAAGAGATGTAGTAGTATGTATGTATAAAGAAGAAAGAAAAAAAAACCTCGGGTAGGTGGTATACAATTATGGACGGACTGCCGAGTGCCGACACAGAGGTAGCTACAGCCGTGGACTACCGTACTGTACTGTGTCTGCTGCTAATATAGACTGGTTGATAAAGAGATGTAGTAGTATGTATGTATAAAGAAGAAAGAAAAAAAAACCACGGGTAGGTGGTATACATTTATGGACGGACTGCCGAGTGCCGACACAGAGGTAGCTACAGCCGTGAACTACCGTACTGTGTCTGCTGCTAATATAGACTGGTTGATAAAGAGATGTAGTAGTATGTATGTATAAAGAAGAAAGAAAAAAAAAACACGGGTAGGTGGTATACAATTATGGACGGACTGCCGAGTGCCGACACAGAGGTAGCTACAGCCGTGAACTACCGTACTGTGTCTGCTGCTAATATAGACTGGTTGATAAAGAGATGTAGTAGTATGTATGTATAAAGAAGAAAGAAAAAAAAACCACGGGTAGGTGGTATACAATTATGGACGGACTGCCGAGTGCCGACACAGAGGTAGCTACAGCCGTGAACTACCGTACTGTGTCTGCTGCTAATATAGACTGGTTGATAAAGAGATGTAGTAGTATGTATGTATAAAGAAGAAAGAAAAAAAAACCACGGGTAGGTGGTATACAATTATGGACGGACTGCCGAGTGCCGACACAGAGGTAGCTACAGCCGTGAACTACCGTACTGTACTGTGTCTGCTGCTAATATAGACTGGTTGATAAAGAGATGTAGTAGTATGTATGTATAAAGAAGAAAGAAAAAAAAACCACGGGTAGGTGGTATACAATTATGGACGGACTGCCGAGTGCCGACACAGAGGTAGCTACAGCCGTGAACTACCGTACTGTGTCTGCTGCTAATATAGACTGGTTGATAAAGAGATGTAGTAGTATGTATGTATAAAGAAGAAAGAAAAAAAAACCACGGGTAGGTGGTATACAATTATGGACGGACTGCCGAGTGCCGACACAGAGGTAGCTACAGCCGTGAACTACCGTACTGTGTCTGCTGCGACTGGATGATAAATAATGATATAAAAAATATATATATATCACTACTGCAGCCGGACAGGTATATATATTATATAATGACGGACCTGCTGGACACTGTCTGTCAGCAGAATGAGTTTTTTATAGAATAAAAAAAAAAACACCACACAAGTGAAGTCACACGACAAGTGTTTAACTTTTTCAGGCAATCACACAATATAGTATACTACTAACTATACTGGTGGTCAGTGTGGTCAGGTCACTGGTCAGTCACACTGGCAGTGGCACTCCTGCAGCAAAAGTGTGCACTGTTTAATTTTAATATAATATGTACTCCTGGCTCCTGCTATAACCTATAACTATTAACTGGCACTGCAGTGCTCCCCAGTCTCCCCCACAATTATAAGCTGTGTGAGCTGAGCACAGTCAGATATATATACATAGATGATGCAGCACACTGGGCTGAGCAGTGCACACAGATATGGTATGTGACTGAGTCACTGTGTGTATCGTTTTTTTCAGGCAGAGAACGGATATATTAAATAAAACTGCACTGTCTGGTGGTCACTGTGGTCAGTCACTAGTAAACTCTGCACTCTCTACACTTCTACAGTACTCCTAAGCTCCAGTAAATCAGGTCAATCTCTCTCTCTCTCTTCTAATCTAAATGGAGAGGACGCCAGCCACGTCCTCTCCCTATCAATCTCAATGCACGTGTGAAAATGGCGGCGACGCGCGGCTCCTTATATAGAATCCGAGTCTCGCGAGAATCCAACAGCGTCATGATGACGTTCGGGCGCGCTCGGGTTAACCGAGCAAGGCGGGAAGATCCGAGTCGCTCGGACCCGTGAAAAAAAACATGAAGTTCGTGCGGGTTCGGATTCAGAGAAACCGAACCCGCTCATCTCTAGCCTCAGGTGCCTACCAGCATAAAGTTGGAGTCCTGGGAGGCATATCCGATTCCTCAATCTAGAGGATCCTGAGGCGTGTAATTGCAGCGTTCCTCAAAAGAACTAAGCAGTTCATATCAATGCCATTGGATGTGGAGTCCCTAACTGTGTTGAAGTGGCAATTCAATGAAGAAGGTCGCTTCCCACACATTATTAGGGTAGTGGATGGTACACACATTCCACTTGTGGCACCAACACATAATTAAATAATCTTTATGAACACAAAAATATTCCACTCTTTGAATGTGATGGTTGTTTGTGGCCCATCCCTCCAGTTCCTTACCCTGAATGCCTTGTACCCAGGAAGTGCCCATGATTCCCACGTGATTCGGCAATCAGGGATATGGCAAAAATTAAGCATGATGGAAGGACAAGACGCGTGGATCCTGGGTGAGTTTGATGCACATCATGTAGTATAGTTTCATTTGTGTTGTGGCTAGTGATGTGCACCGGAAATTTTTCGGGTTTTGTGTTTTGGTTTTGGATTCGGTTCCGCGGACGTGTTTTGGATTCGGACGCGTTTTGGCAAAACCTCCCTGAAAATTTTTTGTCGGATTCGGGTGTGTTTTGGATTCGGGTGTTTTTTTACAAAAAACACTCAAAAACAGCTTAAATCATAGAATTTGGGGGTCATATTGATCCCATAGTATTATTAACCTCAATAACTATAATTTCCACTCATTTTAAGTCTATTCTGAACACCTCACACCTCACAATATTATTTTTAGTCCTAACATTTGCACCGAGGTCGCTGGATGACTAAGCTAAGCGACCCAAGTGGCCGACACAAACACCTGGCCCATCTAGGAGTGGCACTGCAGTGTCAGACAGGATGGCACTTCAAAAAAATAGTCCCCAAACAGCACATGATGCAAAGAAAAAAAGAGGCGCAATGAGATAGCTGTGTGACTAAGCTAAGCGACCCAAGTGGCCGACACAAACACCTGGCCTATCTAGGAGTGGCACTGCAGTGTCAGACAGGATGGCAGATTTAAAAAATAGTCCCCAAACAGCACATGATGCAAAGAAAAAAAGAGGTGGACCAAGGTCGCTGGATGGCTAAGCTAAGCGACACAAGTGGCCGACACAAATACCTGGCCGATCTAGGAGTGGCACTGCAGTGTCAGGCAGGATGGCCCTTCAAAAAAATAGTCCCCAAACAGCACATGATGCAAAGAAAAATGAAAGAAAAAAGAGGTGCAAGATGGATTTGTCCTTGGGCCCTCCCACCCACCCTTATGTTGTATAAACAGGACATGCACACTTTAACAAACCCATCATTTCAGCGACAGGGTCTGCCACATGACTGTGACTGAAATGACTGGTTGGTTTGGGCCCCCACCAAAAAAGAAGCAATCAATCTCTCCTTGCACAAACTGGCTCTACAGAGGCAAGATGTCCACCTCCTCCTCATCATCTGATTCCTCACCCCTTTCACTGTGTACATCCCCCTCCTCACAGATTATTAATTCGTCCCCACTGGAATCCACCATCTCAGGTCCCTGTGTACTTTCTGGAGGCAATTGCTGGTGAATGTCTCCACGGAGGAATTGATTATAATTCATTTTGATGAACATCATCTTCTCCACATTTTCTGGAAGTAACCTCGTACGCCGATTGCTGACAAGGTGAGCGGCTGCATTAAATACTCTTTTGGAGTACACACTGGAGGGGGGGAAACTTAGGTAAAATAAAGCCAGTTTGTGCAAGGGCCTCCAAATTGCCTCTTTTTCCTGCCAGTATACATACGGACTGTCTGACGTGCCTACTTGGATGCGGTCACTCATATAATCCTCCACCATTCTTTCAATGGTGACAGAATCATATGCAGTGACAGTAGACGATATGTCAGTAATGATTGGCAGGTCCTTCAGTCTGGACAGATGTCAGCACTCGCTCCAGACTGCCCTGGATCACCGCCAGCGGGTGGGCTCAGAATTCTTAGCCTTTTCCTCGAAGCCCCAGTTGCGGGAGAATGTGAAGGAGGAGCTGTTGATGGGTCACGTTCCGCTTGACTTGACAATTTTCTCACCAGCAGGTCTTTGAACCTCTACAGACTTGTGTCTGCCGGAAAGAGAGATACAACGTAGGTTTTAAATCTAGGATCGAGCACGGTGGCCAAAATGTAGTGCTCTGATTTCAACAGATTGACCACCAGTGAATCCTGGTTAAGCGAATTAAGGGCTCCATCCACAAGTCCCACATGCCTAGCGGAATCGCTCTGTTTTAGCTCCTCCTTCAATGTCTCCAGCTTCTTCTGCAAAAGCCTGATGAGGGGAATAACCTGACTCAGGCTGGCAGTGTCTGAACTGACTTCACGTGTGGCAAGTTCAAAGGGTTGCAGAACCTTGCACAACGTTGAAATCATTCTCCACTGCGCTTGAGTCAGGTGCATTCCCCCTCCTTTGCCTATATCGTAGGCAGATGTATAGGCTTGAATGGCCTTTTGCTGCTCCTTCATCCTCTGAAGCATATAGAGGGTTGAATTCCACCTTGTTACCACCTCTTGCTTCAGATGATGGCAGGGCAGGTTCAGGACTGTTTGCTGGTGCTCCAGTCTTCGGCACGCGGTGGCTGAATGCTGAAAGTGGTCCGCAATTCTTCGGGCCACCGACAGCATCTCTTGCATGCCCCTGTCGTTTTTTAAATAATTCTGCACCACCAAATTCAATGTATGTGCAAAACATGGGACGTGCTGGAATTTGCCCAGATGTAATGCACGCACAATATTGGTGGCGTTGTCCGATGTCACAAATCCCCAGGAGAGTCCAATTGGGGTAAGCCATTCTGCGATGATGTTCCTCAGTTTCCGTAAGAGGTTGTCAGCTGTGTGCCTCTTATGGAAAGCGGTGATACAAAGCGTAGCCTGCCTAGGAACGAGTTGGCGTTTGCGAGATGCTGCTTCTGGTGCCGCCGCTGCTGTTCTTGTTGCAGGAGGAAATACATCTACCCAGTGGGCTGTCACAGTCATATAGTCCTGAGTCTGCCCTGCTCCACTTGTCCACATGTCCGTGGTTAAGTGGACATTGGGTACAACTGCATTTTTTAGGACACTGGTGACTCTTTTTCTGACGTCTGTGTAAATATTCGGTATCGCCTGCCTAGAGAAATGGACCTAGATAGTATTTGGTACCGAGGACACAGTACATCAATCAAGTCTCTAGTTCCCTGTGAATTAACGGTGGATACCGGAAACACGTTTCTCACCACCCAGGCTGCCAAGGCCTGAGTTATCCGCTTTGCAGCAGGATGACTGCTGTGATATTTCATCTTCCTCGCAAAGGACTGTTGGACAGTCAATTGCTTACTGGAAGTAGTACAAGTGGTCTTCCGACTTCCCCTCTGGGATGACGATCGACTCCCAGCAGCAACAACAGCAGCACCAGCAGCAGTAGGCGTTACACTCAAGGATGCATCGGAGGAATCCCAGGCAGGAGAGGACTCGTCAGACTTGACAGTGACATGGCCTGCAGGACTATTGGCTTTCCTGTCTAAGGAGGAAATTGACACTGAGGGAGTTGGTGGTGTGGTTTGCAGGAGCTTGGTTACAAGAGGAAGGGATTTAGTGGTCAGTGGACTGCTTCCGCTGTCATCCAAAGTTTTTGAACTTGTCACTGACTTCTGATGAATGCGGTCCAGGTGACGTATAAGGGAGGATGTTCCTAGGTGGTTAACGTCCTTACCCCTACTTATTACAGCTTGACAAAGGCAACACATGGCTTGACACCAGTTGTCCGCATTTCTGTTGAAATAATTCCACACCGAAGAGGTGATTTTTTTTTGTATTTTGACCAGGCATGTCAATGGCCATATTCGTCCCACGGACAACAGGTGTCTACCCGGGTGCCTGACTTAAACAAACCACCTCACCATCAGAATCCTCCTTGTCAATTTCCTCCTCAGCGCCAGCAACACCCATATCCTCATCCTGGTGTACTTCAACAGTGACATCTTCAATTTGACTGTATATGCACAAAAAGAGAAAGTATGACTCTTGTTTGGGCGCACTCTTATCTAACAATCAAATATAAGTTGTTGGGTAATATGCCCAACTATGGTAAGGTAGTCTTTTATACTTGCTCTCTAGGATACATAAAAATTCATCCGGACATATATGCCATGGATAATTGTGAATGGATCCAATGGAAAGTGGCTACTTCAAATTTAAGGAATGTTCTGATCTTGATTATGCCTGGATAACCGCATATAAGAAGATAGCCACATATTATGCTACTTCCGTCTGCCAAAGATCAGTACAAACAATGTTTGTATTAATGAACCCTGGTAGGGTTAGCTATATTGGTGGGAAAATCCACACATAGAAAAATAATTCTATTTGTCGGCCAATGAACACATAGAGAAAAGATTCTATTGGTCGGCCAATGACACAGACGGTCGTAACGAATGAAGTTCAGAGAATAGTAGGAATGAGTGTAAGTGGTGATACTGCTGTTGGTGTTAAGTCTATAGGGAAGATAGTCCTCCTACTTCACTGGGTATTCCCTAGAAGTCGCCCATCTAGGTACTGACCCAGCCCACCTCCGTTTAGCTTCCAAGATCGGACGAGATTGGGCGTGAACGCAGGGGTATGGTCGTAGGAAGGTTGGACCCTACAGCACCAATGAGAGTGCACCGAAATGGAGGGATGGAGTCCTCCAAAAAAGTGATTGGGACTGGGTGAGGAGGGTAGATAGCAGCTATTTAGATAGGTGTGAATCTGCTGTCCACGTTAGACTGAAGAGGCGTGTCCCCTGCGGGGGCACACTCCCCAGAATCGTGGATGAGAGTTCACAGAAGGAAGCCAAGTTGGGAAAGAAAGAGAAAAGCATATAATCAATTTGACTATCAGGAACTGGACTGCGGGTGCTCCTTCCAGCACTTGCAGGGGGCGTGCAATTGGTGGAAGGCGCAACCTCTTCCCGTCCAGTGTTGGGAAGGTCAGGCATCGCAACCGACACAATTGGACTCTCCTTGGGGATTTGTGATTTAGAAGAACGCACAGTTCTTTGCTGTGCTTTTGCCATCTTAACTCTTTTAAGTTTTCTAGCAGGAGGATGAGTGCTTCAATCCTCAGGTGAAGCTGAACCACTAGCCTTGAACATAGGCCAGGGTCTCATCCGTTTCTTGCCACTCCGTGACGTAAATGGCACATTGGCAAGTTTACACTTCTCCTCAGACGATTTTGATTTAGATTTTTGGGTCATTTCATCATCTCGGCCATCACTAGTGGCAGCAGCTTCAGCACGAGGTGGAAGTGGATCTTGATCTTTCCCTATTTTACACTCCACATTTTTGTACTCCATTTTTTAATGTGTGGAATTATATGCCAGTAATATATCAATAGCAATGGCCTACTACTATATATACTGCGCACAACTGAAATGCACCACAGGTATGGATGGATAGTATACTTGATGACACAGAGGTAGGTAGAGCAGTGGCCTACTGTACCGTACTGCTATATATTATATACTGGTGGACAGCAAACTGTGCAAAACTGAAATGCACCACAGGTATGGATGGATAGTATACTTGACGACACAGAGGTAGGTAGAGCAGTGGCCTACTGTACTGTACTGCTATATAGTATATACTGGTGGTCAGCAAACTGTGCAAAACTGAAATGCACCACAGGTATGGATGGATAGTATACTTGACGACACAGAGGTAGGTAGAGCAGTGGACTACTGTACCGTATTGCTATATATATAGTTATACTGGTGGTCAGCAAAATTCTGCACTGTCCTCCTACTATATACTACAATGCAGCACAGATATGGAGCGTTTTTCAGGCAGAGAACGTATAATACTGGTGGTCACTGGTCACTGGTCAGCAAAACTCTGCACTGTCCTCCTACTATATAATACTACTGGTCCCCAGTCCCCACAATAAAGCAATTAGCACACTGAGCACAGATATTTGCAGCACACTGAGCACAGTCAGATATGGAGCGTTTTTCAAGCAGAGAACGTAGATATTTGCACTTGCAGCACACTGAGCACAGATATTTGCAGCACACTGAGCACAGATATTTGCAGCACAATTTGCAGCCCACTGAACATAGAAACTGAGAGGACGCCAGCCACGTCCTCTCACGATCATCTCCAATGCACGAGTGAAAAATGGCGGCGACGCGCGGCTTCTTATATAGAATACGAATCTCGCGAGAATCTGACCGCGGGATGATGACGTTTGGGTGCGCTCGGGTTAACCGAGCAAGGCGGGAGGATCCGAGTTGCTCGGACCCGTGAAAAAAAAGGTGAAGTTCGGGCGGGTTCGGATCGTGAGGATCCGAACCCGCTCATCACTAGTTGTGGCTCATGACTCCTTACAGTACACCAACACCAGGACCACAGTTGGCATTTAATTCCATGCTTACAGCCACCAGACAGGTGGTGGAGTGCACAATTGGGCCCCTAAAAGGCCGTTTTTGTGTGCTCCACCGCACTGGTGGCGGCCTCATGTATTCTCCAGAAATGGTTAGTAATATAGTGGTTCTGTGTGCAATACTGCACAATATTGCTGTAAGGAGGCATGTGGAGCTGGCCCAAAACCAAATTTTGGGCCCAGAGGATGAGGAGCCAAGGGGTTGGCTGAACATGGAGGCCCGGGTCAGAAAACAAACGCAGCCATGCCCTTAGGGACAGAATAGTCACACAATGGGGGTGATTCCGAGTTGTTCGCTCACTAGCTGCTTTTAGCAGCATTGCACACACTAAGCCGCCGCCCTCTGGGAGTGTATCTTAGCATAGCAGAATTGCTAACGAAAGCTTTGCTAATTTTCTCACAATGATTACCCCGCAGTTTCTGAGTAGCTCCAGACTTACTCAGCCATTGCGACCAGCTCAGTCCTTTTCGTTCCTGGTTTGACGTCACAAACACACCCAGCGTTTGCCCAACCACTCCCCCGTTTCTCCAGCCACTCCTGCGTTTTGCAACTCGAACGCCTGCGTTTTTCCGCACACTCCCAATAAACGGCCAGTTTCCGCTCAGAAACACCCACTTCCTGTCAATCACACTCCGATCAGCACAGCGATGAAAAAGCTTTGTTATGCTGTGAGTAAAATACCTAACTTTTGTGTAAAATAACTAAGCGCATGCGCTCTGCGAACCTTGCGCATGCGCAGTAAGCGACTAATCGCAGTATAGCGAAAATCGTCAACGAGCGAACAACTCGGAATGACCCCCAATATTCAGGTATGCTTGAGTTATTAGCACGTCTGACAAGTGTTTATTGTTGTGGTTCAATATTATTTCCATACAAATTTGATGGAAGTTTTTTATTTTATAAAAAAAACAATAGTACTGCATTTGTGTTTTAAAAATACCTATTTACAGCAATTTTAGTGGCTGTACATAAAACATTGTAATATAGTAAAATTTAAAAATAAGCATGTCAAGAGTTAATGCACAACATCCCTGTAGAAGTAGTGTTGTGTTGGCAACATCTATATTTTTTCAAATAACTATGAGGCTATGTGTTTCTTTACCCATTACCATGGTTTTTTAAATTAAATGTTGCTGCATGTGTCTTTTGTTTGTGATGCATTGCTGTGTCTTATAGGCCCTACACACATGCCGATTTGTTTGAAAGATATGAACGATCTCGTTCATAAATGAACGAGAACTCGTTCATATCTTTCAGTGTGGAGGCTCCAGCGATGAACGATGCGCGGCCCCGCGCTCGTTCATCGCTGGTCCCCCATCGGCTGTGCATGCAGGCCAATATGGATGATCTCGTCCATATTTGCCTGCACTTCAATGGAGCCGCGTGACTGGGGGAGTGAAGAAACTTTACTCCCCCCGTCATTGCCCCCCCGCCGCCGGGTCGCTCATCGGCCGTATCTGCCTTCGGGCAGCTCGGCGGCGGATCGGCCAGTGTGTAGGGCCCTTTAAGTGATTTTTACTATTTTTATTTTTTGTTTCCATTTTTCAACAAACACATATAAACAAACCAAACACAACAATCCTGCAATGTTCAGTTGATTGAAGGACAGAGCTGTTTTGTAAGTATTTTGCTAACTCAACACTTACAGTAGCATACACTCGCAATTGCGTCCGCAACCGTGAGCACAGACCATACTGTTAATGTGTATTAATAGCAATAAAGCTTATTTGTATTTATGAGCATCCTAGCTGTCAACCAATCAACTGCAGGCAGACAGTATAAATATTCGCAATTTAGATTAATACGCCATTGTCACCATGCAAGATGCCACATCAGTGAGCGCAGCTCCTCACATCAGTTATGGATCACCGCATAGGAGGTACGCCAAAAGCTGTGGGAGGTCCAACCTGCGCCGCAGGCAGCCGCGGTTGCTTGCTGAATTACGGTAGCAAATTTGCAACCATAAGTAATACATACTGTAGCATTTGTGTGCTCATGAGTGTGTTTGCAGTTTAAGTTGTGTTATATTTGCAGCCATAAGTGTGTGTATGTTGTTTATCCTGGCGATATTGAAAATGTATGTTGGTATGCATAGATGTTTGTCTGGATGTATAGAGTATGTGTGTAGATTGTATGTTGAGTAAAGTACAAACATTAGCATACAGTACCAGTAATAATTTTGTGGTTATTTGTAGTATAATAAAAAATTTTGATGTTTTTTAAACAATAAAAAAAATAGGTTTCATCTTGATTTTTGAGTAGGGAATGTTGTTTTTTTACAAATGCTTTTACAAACCATAAACTGAGTTCCTATCTCCTTAGGAAGAACTGAAAGAAGAAGACCCTGGCAGCAACAGCAACCTCCCTCATCCACTCAACATCCCTCTCCCTCTCAAACTCCCTCTCCCCTCAGCAATCATCGCCCATTCAACCTCCCTCTCTCCCTCAACCACCTTCCCCATTCAACCACCCTCTCCCCCTCAACCACCTGCCTCCATTCAACCATCCTCTCCCCCTCAACCATCCGTGCCCATTCAACCACCCTCTCCCCCTCAACCAACTGCCCCATTCAACCTCCCTCTCTCCCTCAACCACCCACCCCCATTAAACCACCCTCTCCCCTCAACTACCCACCCCCATTCAAACACCCTCTCCCCCTCAACCACCCACCCACATTCAACCACCCTCTCCCCCTCAACCACCTGCCCCCATTGAACCACCCTCTCCCCCTCAATACCCACCAGTGTGGAAGAATAGGAGGAGTATGGGCCTATGGAGAAGTGTACGTTGTTTTTTTGCATTTAAACAGATACTTCAACATGTGTCTTCAACCTTTGGCTATCCAGCTGCTGTGGAACTACACAGCCCAGCATGCCCTGCAACAGTTGTGCAATTTGAGAATGTGTAAACTTTTGCAGCGCATGCTGGGATGTGTAGTTAAACAACAGAGTGGGAGCCACAGTTTGCTGACCCTGGACCTAGACCAGTGATGGTGAAACTTTGGTACTCCAGCTGTGGTTGAACTGCACATCCCAGCATGCCCTGCTAAAGTTTTTGCATGGCCAAATTGCTCAACTCTTGAAGGGCTTGCTGGGCTGTGTAGTTCCACATCAGCTGGATAGCCAAAGGTTCACCATACCTGATCTAGAGAGCGAGCTGTTGAAGTGTGCTTTGTACATTGCTTATGTATTGCATAATGGCCCTCATTCCGAGTTGATCGGTCGCAAGGCGAATTTAGCAGAGTTACACACGCTAAGCCGCCGCCTACTGGGAGTGAATCTTAGCTTCTTAAAATTGCGACCGATGTATTCGCAATATTGCGATTACTAACTACTTAGCAGTTTCAGAGTAGCTCCAGACTTACTCTGCCTGTGCGATCATTTCAGTGCTTGTCGTTCCTGGTTGACGTCACAAACACACCCAGCGTTCGCCCAGGCACTCCCACCGTTTCCCCGGCCACTCCTGCGTTTTTTCCGGAAACGGTAGCGTTTTCAGCCACACGCCCCTGAAACGCCGTGTTTCCGCCCAGTAACACCCATTTCCTGTCAATCACATTACGATCGCCGGAGCGAAGAAAAAGCCGTGAGTAAAAATACTTTCATCATAGTAAAGTTACTTGGCGCAGTCGCAGTGCGAACATTGCGCATGCGTACTAAGCGGATTTTCACTGCGATGCGATGAAAAATACCGAGCGAACAACTCGGAATGAGGGCCAATGTCTGAAGTTAATTATAATAATTGTTCAAACATTCTTTACAGATGCTGAGGTTGGAGATTGGAATGCGCTAATCCGTTTGGTGCTGGACCGGATGGAGCAGAATGTGCGCTGCCTCCTTGAGGAGATTAATGTTCTTAGAAATATTTTTGGTTAATTTTTTTTGTCAAAAATGGACTTTATATATTTTGTAATATTATTAGTAAAAAACGTTACCACAAATTTTGTGTGTTTTTTTAAAAGGGCAATATCATAGATATAGAGATGTAGCATCACCTTGAAAGTGACAAAATGAAGAGTGATAAAGTACCATCAAAAAAAACTCCTAACTGCCATTTTATATACACAGCCTGTGACATGGCAGTTAGGAGGAGATTGTTTGCTACTTTATCATTCCCCTACTAAACACATACAAAAATATGAATCATACATGCAAAAGTAACTAATGTGTACATAATGTATGTCATACATTCACTGTTTAATCCATCTCATAATAAATGACATATTCAACCACTTTTTAATAAAAAATTAAAAAATAATTACTGTTAAAAAATTCTAGGTATTGTGCAAATAGGACAACAAAGATATTAAACTGATATATTTGTTGCCTTAATTGCTGAATGTTATTGGCCAATTAGGTTGTCAAACTCTTTATTTGCAGCATTTGATCACTTATTTGTTCAATAACATTACAATTCCTTAGGGTAATTGTTTTTTAAACAAAAACAAAACCCATTGTGCGATTATTTGCAAGCTAGCGAATGGAACGCACATGTATGACTTACGATTTTCGGTCTGATCGCTCTCTTGGGTTGTGTTTGCACACTTGCAAATGCTGCTTGCATGCGCATTGAACAGGGATCAGGTCTGAATTACCCCCTATGTTTGCTTTTTGGCACAATTGAATGCTATGGCAACAGTTTTATCTAGCATGTACAGTGTTGTTATATTTTAGAACATTCTGGATACGTTTTGCATTAGCTGGCTTTGGTTAACATACACCATCAAATTTTTCGCCCTTAGACGTAGTGTTCCAGCTTGTAGTCTAGAGCTATTGAATCTGGCATTTTGGCTCCATTGTGCATTATCATAGCAGTGATACTGTTTGTTATTGTTCACTCATTCTGTCTTGCACACATTGCACTATTTCAAACGTTTTGATTATTTTCATCCTTATGTTGCAAATAATTTGGTTTTGTCAATACATTCATCCATGAGGAATCGCTTACAGTACTGCTGTTGAGTGCCTGTACACTGTCATACTGTATGACACAGCGACTTACAGACAAAATACCAATGCCAAGTGTTCCAAACACTCGTTAGAATCCCAACAGGCAGAATCCCGAAGTATGGCCAGGAGAGTTAGGGTTTTGTTGTGGGGGGAGGGTTAAGTTTAGGTGCCACCGGGGTGTGGGTGGGTGGGTGGGTGGGTGGGTGGGTGGGTGGGGAATGGTTAGGCATGGTAAATGCTGTTCAAATTTTTGTTACATAATCTGAAAGTGCACATAATACAAGTTATTTTTAATTGGTTTTGAATATGATATTGTCATTTCTTTATGTATAGTAGTCTTCAGTTCATTAATGATTCTTGGTTGATGTTTGTAGACCTCAGTGCACACAGATGGACCCGTTGGCTGTGTAGTGGTCTCTCATAAAGCTGATGACGATTTTTTTTTTGCCCAGTAACAAACATTCTGCTTGTTAACATAGCCAGACAAATGAAAGTGATCTAAGTTAAGAAATTGTAGCGATAATGCCGGATATGACCCACCGAGTGATGCAAATCTTCAGATATCAACTACAAATGTGTACAGATAGAGCCGCACTCATCTAAAGCGGCTCCATTGCAAACATGCAGTTTTAGATGATGTACTGTAATTTTGAGGTCCAGAATGTCTGGCACTTAAGATCTCGCCTTAAGATAAGTAGCGTAACCATGGTAAGCATATAGAGCAAAGGGATGTGTTCAGCATACTGGGTTTCGGGATGCTGGTGTCCATGTGACCAATGGAATAATCCCAACACAACTTAGAGACTGATGCTGGATCACCGACCGCGACATTTCAAAGGTGAGTATCGGGGTTAAGGCATAGGGCCCAGATGGGGGGGGGGTTAGGCACAAAGAGGGGTTAGGGTCAGGCACTTTGGGGGTTTGCCATAGCCACTTCCACATGAGGGTCAGCGGTAGCCACCACCCCTTGGGTTAGCCTTAGCCATAACCCCCCCCCCCCCCCCCCGACAATTAGGGTAGGGGATAGGGGGGTAGAACTACCTACCCCCTCCGATGTATGCATTTTCAGTGTTGGGATGCCACAGCTAGTCATGTGATACTCACCTTGCAGTATATATCCTGCCATACATCACATCCATACTACTTGACATCACATCCATACTAATGGCCTAATTGCAGATACACCAACATATGTGATTAATATTGTGAAGGACAGTGTTTCCAATAAAAGCTGTCCTTCGCGATGTATGCCGATCACTGGACTTCTGGTTATCGACCCCTGGGAGTCTGTACATGTGCAGAGGGACACAGTGGCTGTGGGACATGCTGGGATGGATCTCTAACACGGTGCAACATGGAAAGAAGCCCATAGGCTTCTATAGGGTAACGCCAGTTACAACCAGCTATTTAGGGTGTTTTGTCACTTTTCTGCAGGGTTATTCCATGCCAGTGCACCAAGGCATGACACCCACCAATTCAGATTTTCATGATACTTTGTGCATTCGATACTACCACATAGCTACTAACCCATGTCAAATTTTTCTTCTCTAGGCCTCACTGTTTTCGAGATATATCAGGTCATAGTTTCGAAAAATTGCTGGGAAATGCTGCTCCTGATGCTCTGTTTTTTCTGAAGTGTATCTGGAAAACAATTCACATACAGTATCAGTGCATAATTCACATGTCACTTTGAAATTTTGACCCTTTGTCAATCAAAATATGGAGATTCCAGTAAAAAATGTTTTATGAATCTTGCCTGACTCCGAGAGTCATTATACATTCCTTTACTTCATACTTAATATATTTTTTGGTGCAAAAAAAAGTGGGTTCAATTAGCATTATCAACCTGAGGCAGATGAGTTATCATGTCCCTTTTTTGTTTATATTGAACCGTAAAGTATACTTTAGAAGGATATGAAAGAAATATAATGGGATTTTGATTGCCTGTCAGAGTATTTTAATGTTTAATTATAATTCTCTTGTTAAAAATGAAAATTATCATTAGGTATAATTTTGCTCACCAGTAGAATATTTTAATTTGTATATTTCTATGTATTTGTGCAGATTTCTAATTACATGTAGGGGAGTATTAAGTTAGCTGCAATAACCCGATTTTTGTGTGAAAAACTGAGATTTTACTGCAAATCATGAAAGACCTCTATTCAATTAGCCACAATAATTATTGTCGATAATTTTACAGTGAATTAAATTTCTCCTACAGATGGAGCCACGCTAATGGTGGCTCTGTCTGCGCCTGGACGTGCCTGTCCTGGCACACCTATCGCCAAGAGCAGTCTCCATCCTGGGTGCATGTTCACTAGAATGGGAGAGCATCTCCATGCACTCCACCTGATGGTGATGCACCCCATTCACAGAATGGAAACGTCTCTCTGTGCACTCCTGGCATGACTAGATGGATTGCCTAGTCACGCCGGGATGGATTGCCTAGTCACGCCGGGAGTGCACATTTGTGATGAAGACGCACTAAATGTGTGCAGCACCATCTGTACTTTGTGCAGGTGCAAAGTTGGAGAAAATCTCTATTTTAAGGTAAAAATGTCAGGATTTGGTTCAGAACGCTCTGTGACACCCATCCCTATGTGTGTCGACCATTGCCAAGTCAACCTTTTGACCTTGTCAACCTTTTGACCCTGTCAACCTAATGCATTTCTACCATTAGTAGTCGACCTATTGACTGTAGCCCTTTTTAGTGTAGATCTATAGACCGGATACCTTCTTACTATTAACTTTGCATAATATACACAAAAAACATTGTGACAATATATGTGAATGAAACAAACATCACTCAAATTAAACAGCCAACTAGTTGACTAGCTGGAACAAAAATCTGGCAATGTATGGGAGCAAATGACAATCACCCATTTACTTCCAAACACTGGAAACCATGTAAAAATGGTCGTTCAGGCAAGTTTGTTAAAACAAACAGATTTAAGTAATTTGTCTGAACAATCAATTTAGTCTTTTTTGGGACTAAACAGGTGATTGTTGTTTGCTTTTCTAACACCCCAGTGGAGTGTTAGAGGATCAACTGGTGTGGGTTGCTCACTGATCGGTGAGACATTCCAGTTGCTTCTTCTAGATGTGGCATGTCCACAGTAGACTGTTGGTTCCCAGACACTCATCGCAGCAATGACACAGAAAATAAATATATTGTGTTTTTATTAAGCTCCAACACCTTTATGCTTCTGGTTCTCCTTATGCGAGTAGTTAGCAATATCACATTAAGTGTAACCTTACACATTAACTTTAATATTACACATTACTTATACAATTACACAAACAATTGACAATTATAATAATCCTAAACATGATCTTCAAGTAATTCTATAGGGTTGGAAGTGTACTAACAATTATTTAGTCAAGCTCAGGTTGACCAACTCAAAAGGTACAGTACCGGTTCCTGTAACAAGTATTAACTCTGTTATTCAGGAAATTAAGTAAATTAGTAATTCGTCTACAACAGTCTTATCCTATATGAGTATAGGTGATGTAATATCCTAAAAGTATTCTCAAAGTTGTTGCTGACACTTCTGTATGACTACGTGACTGATGCTTATTATTTTAAAGAGGGAGACAGAACTTGAAAAAGTCTTCAGCTCTACTGAAGACCTTGTATGGAGCAAACCCAGGTTTATGATAAATCTAGTGGCTCTTTTTAATGGGTATTAGGTAACTTCTACAATCTGGCTGTTCATTTGCGAGTATAAGTCACATTTAATGTTTTAAGCTGTATAACTCCTAATAACTTGCAAAGTGTTTGATTATTCTGACTGTACAGGGACAATGGGGTCTATTCAAGAAAAAAATTAAAATTTAATTGTTACTTATCTATTCAATGCTATATATAGCTGCAATAAGTAGCAGTTCATGTATACTCACCCTTCTGGTGATGCAATCCAGTATCCTGGGGACCAGCAGTGAGGTCTTCTCCAGGTGATCCCCTCTGCAATGAGCAGAGTCAACCAGCGGGTCTGTCTGTGCATGCACCGACAGCTGACCTCCCAGGAGGCCGCAGGGGCTGCTGGGTGGTCAGGGGGCAGAGCCAGCACAGGTGATGGACACAGAAGCATTCAGCTTCCCTGCACTCTACAGAGCTTTACATTCCTTCAGGAATCACACTCAACATACTACAGTATAGTGATGCGATTCAGCCGTGGAGCTGGGGTGCCGCTGGAGAAGTCAGGAACTTCTCCGCGGTAACCTGCTCCATAAATAGCACAAAGCAGAGAAAAGCCCTGTTTTGTGGAAAACAGGGTTTTTCTCTGTTACATGAAAAGACTTCAATAAAAGCCGCTGAGGTTTCCTGAGGGCTGCAAAACTTCACAATTATTGCTATAACATGGATGATTAAATGAGGTAGTCTTTTATAACTAAATATGGTAGAAAATGTTTCTTTGCTCTTTCTAAAGTTAGTTTAGCCGTGGAAGGTATTTATAGCTCACTACTGCATTAGCTAAAGGTTATTGCAGTGTCTGTGTCTTTAAGATATGCACGTCTGAGTCTGTGGTCCAGTACTGTATTATCCAGCACTTGTGCTTAATTCTCTCTCATATCCTAAGGGCAGATGTATTAAGCCTGGAGAAGTGATAAAGTGGAAGGTGATAACGCACCAGCCAGTCAGCTCCTAACTGTAGTTTTTCAAACCCAGCCTGTAAGTTGACAGTTAGGAGCTGATTGGCTGGTACTTTATCACCTTCCACTTCACGTCTCCAGACTTAATACATCTGCCCCTTAGTTCTTTCTTGGGTACAGTAAAGTGTCAGTGTTGTGTGAGGCTGTGATAAATAAAGACTACCTCTGTCTGAAGTCTTCAGAGCATACACTGCTCCACAATGTGTAACTGTAGTCTGCCCCTCGGTGACAGTCTGAATATGCTGCTCTGATCCCAGAGCTCAGCTGTTCCCCAAACTGATGAAAGGGAGTCACTTTCCCTGGTCCTCCTCCATTGTCTATAAGGATTAGTTGGTATACGTTTGTTCAAGAGGTGGGTAGGATACACCTCACACCCTCCTCTCAGTTCTCCAGAATGGCTGTCTTCAGTATGCCTCCTCATAGCACAACTCTGCTCACCATGTCAGTTACCTCAGCTCTCCCCTGACCAACTGTGTCTTTCTTCCAACTTTCACTGACCTTACCACCTGACTGGTCATATGACAACCTCCTGACCTCCTGAGCAGCTGCAGAGGCTGCTCAGGAGGTCAGGGTTTCGTTCCAAGCAGCCAACTAGTTGGCTGATAATCCTTTATATCTATGGCTTGCTTTAGAAGGGAGAACAACAGAATGCCCATAAAGAGAGATTCCCTCATTTTAAATGAAACACAGAACCAGGGCACCCATCGGAATTTAAGTTTGCTTGGGTCTTATAATACACCACATTCTTCTTTTGGGTGTCAAATAAAATGAAACTTATTTTTTGCCTGCTTATTATGTTAATTTGGGATGGAGAAATAAACTAAAATATGTTAAAATTGGGATTGAAAAAGTATTGTATTAAACCTGACATTGTTCTGACGCATGTGAAACTACATGAAATGTAATGTCCTCAGTCTAACTAATAGCAGAAATATTAAATTGCTAACACTACTTACAATTTTATTTTTGACTTCACACTTGCAGTAAAATTTAGCTCAAAGTCTTGTCCAAACTTTTCACGTTTGACCTACAGTGAAACGGCTGAAACTGTTATAGCTGCACATTGTGGAGGCTTAAGAAGAAAATAGAGAGTGCAGAGACGGAAATAAGCAGATGGCTAAAGATGAAGGTCAAATCAGATTGAGAAGTTTGTCAAAATGTGATGACATTGGTAATCTGTAAACTGTTATTGCACCTAGCTGGAGGTGCTGAAAAACATTTTGAAATTACGGAAAGAAAAAAACAGTGAAGTCTCCAGCACACAGGCAGGAATGATTGCCTGGAGTGGTTCCACTATATGGATGTATGCCAGATGTAGAGAGCGACATATCTGGAATTAATGATATTAAACATGCTTTTCTTTTATGCTCAATAATAACTCTATTATGATTGATACAAACCGCAGACACTTTATCTAGTACAAATGGAATCGTCTGTCATTGACTATATTAAATCATCAATTTCTGCATGATGAGGATCGTTTAAGGTAACTAATCATCTGTCTCGTTCTGCAGTCTTTAAGGGTGATCAGATAACATTTTGAATACTGCCTGAGCAACCATGACAATCTAACCCTTCCTTGTAAGGATTGAGAGGGGCCCATTATGCCGTCAAACCCTGTGAAAATATCATGGCTTTTTCTCTACATAATATGCTGCTGTAAATAAATCACTCTGCGCAGCAAAGTTTATTGATCACCAGCACTTCCTTGCTTGTGTCTAGTGAAGTCTCTACAGAGTAAAACGCTGCTTTGTATTTTGTCCTGTCAAAATATTAAACGGCTCTGTCAAGCACAGTCAGTCTAGCATTGATGGTGTAATTCCGCTCTAGCCTTCCTCATTTTGATTTTTTTTTCCCTATCAGTTGCATGTCTTACAAAGCACATTTAAGAAAAGAAAATTCCAACCAATTATATCCTCATAAGAGTATGAAGCTTTAATATAAAGTGTCCTAATTTAGAGAAGGAAATACTGGACTTCTGGACAGAAAATGGGGTTTAAATAAAAAGGTGAACAAAAAAACCCCTAGTTGAAAAAATTAAACTTGGCTTATTTATGCACATTTCTTATGAACATTACAAGAGATTTAAATTCAAGTTTATAAACTTATTAACATCCATTTAAAAATGTATCACTACAGTAAGGGATTTACATTTTCTATGACTATTCTGTATATACGGTACATAACATTTGTATTATGTAGTATGCTAATATCTAACTATAATAACACAACATTAATAATAATTAAATGTGTGATTGACTTATTGTAAATTTCCAAATGATTAGAATTCTGTGACTGTTTATGTTGCTAAGTACTGTATGTATACAACATAAAAGTATTTTATTGTAATAGTTTGCAAATTATACATATCAGTTTTATATAAGCAAAAGTATATAAGGATATTTTAACTTAATATATATTGATACAGTGTTGGTCTGTGGTATGTACAAGGGAATGTAGTAGTTGGGGCCCAAGCTTAAGGAGCTGGACCGACCACCAGTGGGGGTGTGGCAAGCCACTACAGAGGGTCTTAGACAACCATTAGAGAGGACAGTCAGCCTCCAAAGAACAGTGACCCTTTAGAAAGGAAGGATGGAAGGGGTGTGACATGACTACCCACTCAGTTTTGCAGGAGGACTAATCTTTGTGTAGTTTCCATAAACTATACCAAGCACCCAAGTTCATCCATGATCCTGCTCCACCAAGATACTGACCCTGTAGTGTTTTGGTTTTGAATCTGTTTTTAACTTTGTGTCTTGGATTCAGTTTTGGATCTGTATTTTTTTTATTTTCAAAAATTGTTAAAAACAGCTAAAATTACATAATTTAGGCCTTTTTTTTCCTATAGTATTATTTCCAGTTAATTTTGGCCTTCTCACAGCTCACAATATTGTTCACAAACATAGGCCAAAGGATGACTGGCTAAACTAAGCAGCAGAGCAGCAGCACAAACACACGGCAGTTATTTCTGTTTAAAAATGTTTTGAAAATTAGTAATGTATTAGCAATAACCAATCAAACTTGCAAGCACTATCAGAAATAGAAATCATTACATCACAGAAATTGACTAAGAATCATGGGCTTAAATTCATACCTGATCGCAGCAGCAAATTTGTTAGCTAATGGGGAAAACCATGGGGGTAATTCCAAGTTGATCGCAGCAGGAAATTTTTTAGCAGTTGGGCAAAACCATGTGCACTGCAGGGGGGGCAGATATAAAATTTGCAGAAAGAGTTAGATTTGGGTGGGTTATTTTATTTCTGTGCAGGGTAAATACTGGCTGCTTTATTTTTACACTGCAAATTAGATTGCAGATTGAACACACCACACCCAAATCTAACTCTCTCTGCACATGTTATATCTGCCTCCCCTGCAGTGCACATGGTTTTGCCCAACTGCTAAAAAAATTCCTGCTGCGATCAACTTGGAATTACCCCCCATGTGCACTGTAGGTGGGGCAGATATAACATTTGCAGAGAGAGTTAGATTTGGGTGGATTATTTTGTTTCTGTGCAGGGTAAATACTGGCTGCTTTATTTTTACACTGCAATTTAGATTTCAGTTTGAATACACCCCACCCAAATCTAACTCTCTCTGCACATGTTATATCTGCCCCTCCTGCAGTGCACATGGTTTTGCCCAACTGCTAACAAATTTGCTGCTGCGATCAACTCAGAATTAGGCCCATGGGGCAAACTACATGGGGCTAAACTACAGGGGCTAAACTACTGGGGCATTACTACTGGGGGGCTAATCTACAGGTGGCATTACCACTGGGGGCTAAACTACATGTGGAAAACTACATGAGGACTAAACTACAGGGGCTAAACTACTAGGGGAATTACCACTGGAAGGCTAACCTAAAGTGGGGGTAAACTACTGGGGTCATAAGTGCAGGGGCATTACTACTGGGGGCATAACTACTGGGGCTAAACTACAGGAGCTAAATGAGTGGGGGCATTACTACAGGCGGCAACACTACACAGGGGCATTACCATTAAGGGCATTACTAATGGGGACACTACTAAAGAGGGCATTGTAAAGGGGACACTTCATAAGGGGCATCACTCCTGGGGACATAAGGGGCACTACTACTGGAGACATTGCATAAGGGGCATCACTACTATGGCCTCTATATAAGGGGCACTACCACTCTGGATACTACCAGTACAGTGGACATTGCATAAAGAGCACTACTACTGTGGTCATTATAAAAGGGGTGCTACTGCTGTGGGCGTTGTGTATTAAGGGGTGCTACTACTGTGGGCATTATGTGTATTAGGGGTGCTACTACTTTAAGCATTATTACTATTATGTGACCACGCCCCTCTCTTTTTGAGACTATGCCCCCTTTTTGGGGTGCGCCTACGGCAATCGCAAAACTTTTATTGCATGGGCGCCGGGGGGAGGGGTGGGAGTTCCACCACCTCTCTAGGACCACTTTAAGCACTGCCCAGAAGCATGTTGAAACATAAATTAAACGTCACTTTCAGGATCACGGGGTGTGCACACAAGACCCAGCATCAGGCAGAGGAAAGAGATGCACATTACACCAAGAGATTTCCCTCATACACCCCCTACTCAGGTACCTCTTTCAGCGTTCTCTCATTGGTGTGTAGCAAATAGCATTACCCTGCAATGTCCTCAACGATATCAGAGTTACTGCCACTAGTAGCCTCTAACAGCAGACATTCAGCTGATTCACAATGGAATATTAATCCAACAAACCTTATCAACATCACATGTCTCCCATCTTCCTCCAAGTCACTAAAATGTGCTTTATGGAATACACGCTCTGTTTGCAACAAATTAACATCTATTCATGACCTTTTCATAGCAAAAAACTCAATAAGCTATAACAGAAACATGGCTCACACAATCAGACACTGCCTCCCCTGCAGGACTCTCACATGGTGGCCTCCACTTCACACACACCCCCAGGCCTGGTAACAGTAAAGGAAGTGGGGTTGGAATATTACTATCCAAATCTTACACACACATCATTTTACCACCTATTCCCTCAGTCGCATTTACATCATTTGAAGTACACTCTTTTAAGATTTTTACCCCTTTCTCTCTGCGTGTTGCAGCTATCTATCGCCCACCTGGGCATCCCAAAAAGTTTCTGGAAGACTTTTCTGCTTGGCTCCCTCACTTTCTATCCTCTGACATCTCCACCATCATTATGGGTGATTTTAATATATCTATTGACAGTCCACAATCTCCCCATGCCTCTAAACTACTCTCTCTAACCTCCTCTCTTGGCATCTCCAAATGGACTGACTCCCCTACTCATCAGGAGGGCCACTGCCTTGATCTTGTATTCACCAGACTATGCTCTGTTTCTGAACTCACTAACATTCCTTTCCCTCTCTCAGATCACAACCTTATCACCTGCATGCTCTCCTCCATTACTTCAAACTCAATGTCCCTGAAGTCTACCAAGCTGCCTCTATCCTGTAGAAACATTAACGCTATTCATTTTCAACAACTATCTACCTCATTGCAACCACTGCTCTCACCAATTTCTACATTCACCTCTCCTGAGACTGCTGTGTCACACCTTAACCAAACTCTAGAAACAACACTTGATGAAGTGGCTCCAGCTACCCATCACACTCCACGTAGACTTAGATGTCAACCGTGGCACTCTAAATACACTAGACACCTACAAAAACTCTCCAGTGGTGTAAATCTCGTAGTTCAAGTTACTTTCTCACATATAAGACTGTATACCACTCTTATCGTAATGCTCTTGACACTGACAAACATATTTTCAATCTCTCATCTCTGCTCAAGCCTCTAACCCCAAGCGACTTTTTAATACATTTAAATCACTTCTTGACCCTCCCTCACCCAACCCACCAGCCACTGTCAGTGCGCAAGATCTTGCTTCATATTTCAAGGACAAGATTGATAAGATCCAAAATTAAATGGAATGCTCTTCCACAGCAAGTGACCTGCTCAATTCCCAGCCTGAACACTCTAATACCTTCTTTTCAGTTGATCCTTCAAATTAATATGAAGTATCTGTGCTCTTTTCATCTGCATACTCTACTACCTCTCTCCTTGAATCTATACCCTCACAAATTAATAAAGCTTTGTCTGCTGTGCTCATCCCAGCCTTAACTAAAATCTGTTATCTCTCTCTGTCTACTGGTATCTTTCCTTCTCTGTACAAGCATGCAGTGATTACTCCCATTCTGAAAAAACAAAACTCTGACCCTAACTCTCTCAAACTACCGTCCCATCTCTCAGCTCCCATGCCCCTCCAAGCTATTTGATAGACTTGCATGCACTTGCCTCACATACTTTCTTAACTCACACAGCCTACTGGACCCACGTCAGTCAGGATTTCGTGCCCAACACTCCACAGAGACAGCACTGACTAAGGTAGTGAATGATTTGGTCACTGCTAAATCTAAAGGCCATTACTCACTACTTATTATCCTTGATCTCTCTGCTGCTTTTTGACACTGCTGACCACTTTCTTCTCATACAAACACTACAATCCCTAGGTATTCAGGACACAGCCCTTTCTTGGTTCTCATCCTATCTAATCATCAGTGTTAGTTTCTCTGATTCCACCGCAAGGCAAACTAATCACCTCTTTCGGATTTCAGTACCATCTGTATGCGGATGATACTCAAATCTACCTATCCTCCCCAGATTTGTCACCATCTGTATTGGGCCGTGTCACTGAATGCCTTTCTGCCATTTCATCTTGGATGACATCTCTCCACCACAAACTTAATATTTCCAAAACAGAATTATTTATATTCCACCAGCCAATAGTAGTTACCAATCTGATATCTCTATCACTGTTGAGAACTCAGAAATCATCCCTACCCCACAAGCTCGCTGCCTAGGTGTCATTCTTGACTCTGAACTGTCATTTGTTCCCCACATTCAATCTGTCTCAAGATCATGTTACATACATCTTAGAAACATATCCAAAATACCATATCTTACACAAGACACAGCAAAAACTTTAATCCATGCTCTTATTATCTCCCCCTGACCGGTCTTCCCAAACATAGGCTCTCACCATTACAATCCATTTTGAATGCAGCAGCGAGGCTAATCTTCCGCTCTGTCAGTCCCTCCATTGATTACCAGTATTCTACCATTTTAAATACAAAATACTTTTACTGACATACAAGGCTATTAACCAAACTGCACCAACATACATCTCCTCACTCATCTCAAAATATCTCCCTACCTGACCTCTCCGCTCTGCACAAGATCTGCATCTCTCATCCACATGCATTAATTGTTCACACTCAAAATTACAGGCCTTTATCCTGGCTTCACCCACTCTGTGGAATGCCCTCCCACGTACAATAAGACTCCCCTCTAGTCTCCAAACCTTTAAACATTCCCTGAAAACTCACCTCTTCAGACAAGCCTATCAAATTCCAGACCCACCCACATAACCTTCAGTGCTTCCCTATCTATTTACATCCTCTGTAGAGTACACATAACATCACATATCTTGTCAATCTTTACTCTCACACCCTCCTGACACTTGGCCAACATTGCGGGGTGATCATATCATACAACCCATTAAGAACCTAGCAATCTGGAGGACCATTATGCAATAGGTAGCATCTATTCTTGTGTATCAATGCCTATTTCCCTATAGATTGTAAGCTTGCGAGCAGGGCCTGCCTACCTCTATGTCTGTCTGTTTTTACCCAGTTTTGTTCTATTACTGTTGGTCTTATTGTAAAGCGCAATGGAATATGCTGTGCTATATAAGAAACTGTTAATAAATAAATAAATAATAAATAAACAGGTCCATAGGCATCCACAGGGATGATGGTGGAGACCAGGCACAGGCACCAAACAGTTAAGCTTTTTGCTTTCAAGATACAGTGATCCTTCTTCCTCATACCCCACCCACAACTCAGGCTCCTCAGTTTTAGTTTGGTGCCAGCAGCAGCTGCACCTTTTGTAACGGTGGGACTGCTTTTAATCAGCTCAAGTTTTATTTTTATGATTTAAACTTTTATTTTATTTTTTTCTACTGGGCAGGTAGCGCTAGGCAGCCCAAGTTTTATTTTTATGATTTAAACTTTTATTTTCTTTTTTCTACTGAGCAGGTAGCGCTGTTGCTCCAACACCCCCATCGGCAACGCAACTCCAGCTAAAACAAGGTATTTTCGGTGGGTGCTGTGTGCCCTAGCTAACAGGACACACGGGGGCAGGTGAGGCAGGCTCCCGCTTGCAGGACCCGCATGTTAGCAGTCCATACCTCCGGTCCTGGGAGACGGACCGGAGGTGCTGATGTGCACCTTAGCCACAGCCGTGGACTGCACTAGACCACCAGGGCACTCTATACTGGTGCTGGGGACCCATTGAAACATGCCAGGGAACCGGTGGCTTAAGTCAGCAAGGGGAGGTCAGAGCTTTCCCATTGGCCCCTCCCCCAGCCCAGGATGCTATTCCACAGCGGTCTTCCCGCCTCTGAGCTGCTCCTCCCCCACCATCCTCCCTCTGTGATACAAATGGAAGCCATCTTTACTGCACAGATCTCCAGGAATGCTGGGTTTAGTCTCCCTGTATACCTCTCCCAGGAGTAAGGTTGAATAGTTGAATTTAGTGCCCATTGCAGTTTTATTGCATATTCTGCATTGTATGTGACTTATGCTACCTCTGCTGTCTGCCTTTCTATTCTGTCAAATTGTCGCTTTCCTTCTTTCTCATTGAAACCCTTTGGATACTGGTGTGCACAGGTTTCACTGTGCTCCACATTTCCCTTGATTTGTGGTGCTATATTGTCATATACATACTATATATTCATACTGTTTGTGTTACCCACTGCTTATTGCTATATTGTGTGTTGTACCTCCCTGCAGCTATGTCTAGCAAAGGCAAGGGAACTTAACAGGCTCTGGCTCCTACATTAGTGCAGGCCCTGCTCTAAGGCTCTGCAGGTCCTTTTCAGCAGGATTAACTCTTCAGGATGTGTTGCAAGATGTTCAGTGTGCCTCTTGCTATTCCACACTTGGCCAGTCAGCCCCCCAATTCCAGCATAAGAGAGCCCCATGGCTTCTTTTTTTCAAATCCGTGCAAACATTGCAGACCGCATTACAGCCATGGCAATAGCTCCCCCTACTGGAGTGCCTACCACAACAGGTACACCAGGCTATACCGGTCACATCTATCCCTTCCCCATGGATGGACATGTTCTCTTCCTCATTGCAGAGTCTGGCTGCCCCTTCTGCTGCCTTTCAGTATATGTTGCAAGGCCAGAGACCCTTGCCTAGTAGCACTGCTAGGCGTGGTGTGCCATCCTCAGTCAACGCCGATTTCGATTCTGAAGAATCCTCTGGTGATGCAGAGAATGCAGGTCTCTCTGAGACTGAATACCCCAGGCAGTGGCGGAACTACCGCCAGTGCAAGCAGTGCCTTGCACTGGGGCCCACCGCTGTCAAGGGGCCCAAAGCGGCCCAAAGCATAGGCGCCGATTCCAGCCACCGCAGCCCTCGCAGTGAGTGAATTGAGATGCACTGGGGGCTGCGGCAGCACTTCCGTACTTTGCAATGTAAAAAACCCCACCAAAATTGGCCACCGCCAAGGCGGAGACAGACGATTGAAGTCACATTTGACCTCTAGCGCCTGTCTTCCCGGCGGGCATTTTAAGGTTTTTTTCACACTGTAATGTATGGAAGCACTGCTGCAGCCCCCAGTGCGTCTCAATCCACTGCAGGGGCTGTGTGGGCTAGAATTATACAGCCTGCCCACACACACCCTCCCATACTGGAACAGCGGTCAGGAAAGAACCTCTGCAACTCGCAGGGGACCCGCTGGCAATGCGGAGGAAACCCCTGGCAATGCGGAGGAGACCCCAGGCAATGCAGAGGAAAACCCCAGCAACGTGGAGGAGACCCCTGGAAACACAGAGGAAACACATGGCAACATGCAAGAAACCCCTGGCAACGTGCATGAAACCCCTATGAGGGCATATCTGGCACCATGGGGGCATGTGTATCTGGCAAAGTGGGGGCATATCTGGCAACATGGGGAAATATGTGTATCTGGCACTGTGGGGGCAAATCTAGCACTGTGGGGGCATGTGTATTTGGCAATGTGGGGGCATATCTGCAAGGTGGCAGAATATGTATATCTGACACACAGTGGGGGCATATCTAGCACTGTGGGGCATGTGTATTTGGCAATGTAGGGGCATATCTGGCAATGTGGCGGAATATGTGTATCTGGCACAGTGGGGGCATATCTAGCACTCTGGGGGGTGTATTTGGCAATGTGGGGGCATATCTGGCACTGCGGGGGTATATGTGTATCTGGCACCATGGGGGCATATCTGGCACTGTGGGGGCATATGTGTATCTTGCACTGTGGGGGCATGTGTGTTTCTAGCACTGCACTATTTGGGTCATATGTGTAATACGCCTTCATTTTCAATGGCCACGCCCCATGTGGCATGTGGCCACACCCATTTTTTGCCACGCACACAGCACAACTAACAATTTTTTCTACTTGCATCACTGTGTAAATGTGTATATGTGTGTATATACATATATATATATATATATATATTATGGGAGCATGCAAAGAATATCTAATTTGGAGTTGGGGGGAGGGGGGTGGACTTGGACAGGATGAGGGAGGGGGGCCAAAGCATTTTGTTGCACCTGGGCCCACTGTTCGCTAGTTACACCACTGCCCCCAGGGGAGGAAGAATTGAATGTAGCTGCATTAGTGAGAGCTGTTAAATTTACTCTTCAGTTCAAAAAATTGAGAAAAAGCACCTAAGGCAAAGGAACCTTTTTGCAAATGCCAGAAGGTAGTGCTGGCAGAATTTCCACACTAAGATCACTTTACTGAGATCATGGGTAAAGCATGGAAGACTCCCAGCAAAAAGTTCCTTGTTCTTAAAAGACTGAGTTCCATTTACCCCCCTTCCAGCAGCGAATTGTACTAACTGGGAAAATCCCCCAGCAGTGGATTCCCATGAGACACGTTTGATAAAAAGCTCTACCTTTCCTCTCCCTACTTCATCCTCCATGAAAGAGACGACGGATAAACTGGTGGATGCATGTCCTACATCTATATATTTTCTCACAGCTATTTCTGGCCCTGCTGCAGCAACTGCCTGGGTGGCTAAGGCTAGTGAGAGCTGGGCAGATTCCTTAGAAAACAGTTATCCCTCAGATGCTACATGGCAGTAGTGATGAGCGGGTTCGGTTTCTCGGAAACCGAACCCCCCCCGAACTTCACCCATTTTACACGAGTCCGAGGCATACTCGGATTCTCCCGTATGGCTCGGTTAACCCGAGCACGCCCGAACGTCATCATCCCGCTGTCGGATTCTCGCGAGATTCGGATTCTATATAAGCAGCCGCGCGTCGCCGCCATTTTCACTCGTGCATTGGAAATGTTAGGGAGAGGACGTGGCTGGCGTCCTCTCCGTTATTGTTGAACTTGATTGTGCACTATTGCTTAATTGTGGGGAGGGCTGGGGAGCAGCTGTATAATATAGGAGGAGTACAGTGCAGAGTTTTGCTGATCAGTGACCACCAGTTATCCATTCTCTGCCTGAAAAAAACGCTCCATATCTGTGCTCAGTGTGCTGCATATATCTGTGCTCACACTGCTTAATTGTGGGGACTGGGGAGCAGCTGTATTATATAGCAGGAGTACAGTGCAGAGTTTTGCTGACAGTGACCACCAGTATACGTTGTCTGCCTGAAAAACACTCCATATCTGTGCTCAGTGTGCTGCTTTAATGTGGGTATACAGATGTGGATAAATCCACAGGGAACCAGCGCTCAAACCCTATTTGTAGTGGTGAATGTACGGTTATAAAGTGAAACTAAAATCAATAATGAAAAAGCAGGTAATATACTTAAGGTTGTTTATTCTAAGATGCTGAGATACTTTCTTTCCCAACAGGTATAAATTCGGTTTAAAAGTCAATCAGTGATTGGGGCACGCTCCTGGTTTGAGCTTAAATTCTGAAGTGCAAGGTTCAATTGAAAGAACAAATGCTGTAATCTTTGTAAAGTCGAAAAAAAAAAAAAAAAAGAAAAAAAAATGCCACAAAAAAATATTAATGATAATATGTACTAAAGTCCAAACGGTTTACAAGTCTATACAGACAGCGGCGTCCCGCTAATCTGTGCTCTGAAGTGAAGGATTCTCTTGTGAAGTGATGAACAGTTGACAGCGGTAGTGTATGCTTTGGTTAGAGTGGAGAATAAGGACCCTGGACTGGCGCTATTCCTCCTGCAGCACGTCCCACAGTAGAGCGCCCGAATCAGGCCCGCTCTGTGGGGCCGCTGACCTGGGGTGTGCGCCTGTCACAGAGGCGAAGTGGACCCGGCTGGAGCTCTCCGAGCGGCTGGCTGCGCCTCTCCTCCTCCTACAGGGACTTACCTTCTCCCTTCCCCTCCGCCTTCCACTCTCCGCTGTCTCGGGCTTCTTCTGTCGCCTGGCAACCGGTTGCTTCCGGAACTCAGGATCACGTGACCGGATGGTTTGCGGAAAGGATTAGCAGTACTGTCCTTCTTTGTAGTGAATATTCGTCCTCAGTCCAATGTAGTATAGATGGGTAGCTCCAACGCGTTTCGACCTGTTAGGGTCTTCCTCTGGGAGTCATTTGTGTGTTTAGGTTGCAGGAATTTAAGGTGTCCTGATAGGGTGGGATCAATTCCCATTGGTCCTCTGATCTGGCTTTGTGATTGGCTCACAGCTTGTCAATCGAAGTTTATGGGAGGATGTGACATCATCACAGTGCTTTAGAGTGTGCCCAGTATTATCTGGCTTTGTGATTGGCTCACAGCTTGTCAATCAAAGTTTATGGGAGGATGTGACATCATCACAGTGCTTTAGAGTGTGCCCAGTATTATCTGGCTTTGTGATTGGCTCACAGCTTGTCAATCAAAGTTTATGGGAGGATGTGACATCATCACAGTGCTTTAGAGTGTGCCCAGTATTATCTGGCTTTGTGATTGGCTCACAGCTTGTCAATCAAAGTTTATGGGAGGATGTGACATCATCACAGTGCTTTAGAGTGTGCCCAGTATTGAAAAAAGGAAAATAATGGAAAAATATATCCGTAGTGAAAAGGATATATATAAAGTTACAATATAGCAGTTATATGAATCAAACTTGCAGAATGGTGTTAATACTCAAAATAATGAACCTTGGGATATTTTGAGGCTATGTTCAAAGGCATGAGAATAATGATTAACCCTCTACAGCATTAACCAATGCCTGTCACTACTTTGATGTAAGAATATCATAGAATAGTGAATGTAGCTGCTGTTGAATTGAATTGAAATGGGATATGTCTTCATTTGCATTACACCAGTGAACTTAAGTAGAGCAGGGTTTGAGTTGTGAAACTCTTTGAAATGTTGGGATAATGGGTGGTCTTCTGTGCCTTTCCTAATGTTGCGTACGTGTTCACTGGTGTAAAAGAGGTCAAAAAGAACTGGAGAGGAGGTGATTACATCTCCAGAATCAATAAGGAAGAACTGTGCATGATGATTAATTTAGGGACACTGGCCCCCAAAGGGCTCAACATTGACAACGAAATTAGGTCTGTCATATGCAAATGAAGACATATCCCATTTCAATTCAATTCAACAGCAGCTACATTCACTATTCTATGATATTCTTACATCAAAGTAGTGACAGGCATTGGTTAATGCTGTAGAGGGTTAATCATTATTCTCATGCCTTTGAACATAGCCTCAAAATATCCCAAGGTTCATTATTTTGAGTATTAACACCATTCTGCAAGTTTGATTCATATAACTGCTATATTGTAACTTTATATATATCCTTTTCACTACGGATATATTTTTCCATTATTTTCCTTTTTTCAATACTGGGCACACTCTAAAGCACTGTGATGATGTCACATCCTCCCATAAACTTTGATTGACAAGCTGTGAGCCAATCACAAAGCCAGATAATACTGGGCACACTCTAAAGCACTGTGATGATGTCACATCCTCCCATAAACTTTGATTGACAAGCTGTGAGCCAATCACAAAGCCTGATAATACTGGGCACACTCTAAAGCACTGTGATGATGTCACATCTTCCCATAAACTTCGATTGACAAGCTGTGAGCCAATCACAAAGCCAGATCAGAGGACCAATGGGAATTGATCCCACCCTATCAGGACACCTTAAATTCCTGCAACCTAAACACACAAATGACTCCCAGAGGAAGACCCTAACAGGTCGAAACGCGTTGGAGCTACCCATCTATACTACATTGGACTGAGGACGAATATTCACTACAAAGAAGGACAGTACTGCTAATCCTTTCCGCAAACCATCCGGTCACGTGATCCTGAGTTCCAGAAGCAACCGGTTGCCAGGCGACGGAAGAAGCCCGAGACAGCGGAGAGTGGAAGGCGGAGGGGAAGGGAGAAGGTAAGTCCCTGTAGGAGGAGGAGAGGCGCAGCCAGCCGCTCGGAGAGCTCCGGCCGGGTCCACTTCGCCTCTGTGACAGGCGCACACCCCAGGTCAGCGGCCCCACAGAGCGGGCCTGATTCGGGCGCTCTACTGTGGGACGTGCTGCAGGAGGAATAGCGCCAGTCCAGGGTCCTTATTCTCCACTCTAACCAAAGCATACACTACCGCTGTCAACTGTTCATCACTTCACAAGAGAATCCTTCACTTCAGAGCACAGATTAGTTGGACGCCGCTGTCTGTATAGACTTGTAAACCGTTTGGACTTTAGTACATATTATCATTAATATTTTTTTGTGGCATTTTTTTTTTCTTTTTTTTTTTTTCGACTTTACAAAGATTACATCATTTGTTCTTTCAATTGAACCTTGCACTTCAGAATTTAAGCTCAAACCAGGAGCGTGCCCCAATCATTGATTGACTTTTAAACCGAATTTATACCTGTTGGGAAAGAAAGTATCTCAGCATCTTAGAATAAACAACCTTAAGTATATTACCTGCTTTTTCATTATTGATTTTAGTTTCACTTTATAACCGTACATTCACCACTACAAATAGGGTTTGAGCGCTGGTTCCCTGTGGATTTATCCACATCTGTATACTTACCATTTAAGGGGGGGTGGGACACCCCTCATTACCAGCTGCACACCCCGCCTCAGATTAACACCTCAGTTCGCAGAGAACCCATTTCTGTATATCTGCTTTAATGTGGGGACTGGGGACCACCAGTATAATATTATATAGGAGGAGTACAGTGCAGAGTTTTGCTGACCAGTGACCACCAGTATATAATATATAGCATTACGGTACAGTAGGCCACTGCTGTACCTACCTCTGTGTCGTCATTAAGTATACTATCCATCTAGATTCTATACCTGTGGTGCATTTCAGTTGTGCAGTTTGCTGACACAGTGACCACCAGTATATATAGCAGTACGGTACGGAAGGCCACTGCTGTACCTACCTCTGTGTCGTCATTAAGTATACTATCCATCTACATTCTATACCTGTGGTGCATTTTAGTTTTGCAGTTTGCTGACACAGTGACCACCAGTATACTATATATAGCAGTACGGTAGGCCACTGCTGTACCTACCTCTGTGTCGTGATTAAGTATACTATCCATCTACATTCTATATCTGTGGTGCATTTTAGTTTTGCAGTTTGCTGACACAGTGACCACCAGTATACTATATATAGCAGTACGGTACGGAAGGCCACTGCTGTACCTACCTCTGTGTCGTCATTAAGTATACTATCCATCTACATTCTATACCTGTGGTGCATTTTAGGTTTGCAGTTTGCTGACACAGTGACCACCAGTATACTATATATAGCAGTACGGAAGGCCACTGCTGTACCTACCTCTGTGTCGTCATTAAGTATACTATCCATCTACATTCTATACCTGTGGTGCATTTTAGTTTTGCAGTTTGCTGACACAGTGACCACCAGTATACTATATATAGCAGTATGGTACGGAAGGCCACTGCTGTACCTACCTCTGTGTCGTCATTAAGTATACTATCCATCTACATTCTATACCTGTGGTGCATTTTAGTTTTGCAGTTTGCTGACACAGTGACCACCAGTATACTATATATAGCAGTACGGAAGGCCACTGCTGTACCTACCTCTGTGTCGTCATTAAGTACACTATCCATCTACATTCTATACCTGTGGTGCATTTTAGTTTTGCAGTTTGCTGACACAGTGACCACCAGTATACCATATATAGCAGTACGGTACTGAAGGCCACTGCTGTACCTACCTCTGTGTCGTCATTAAGTATACTATCCATCTACATTCTATACCTGTGGTGCATTTTAGTTTTGCAGATTGCTGACAGTGACCACCAGTATATATAGCAGTACGGTACGGAAGGCCACTGCTCTACCTACCTCTGTGTTGTCAAGTATACTATCCATCCATACCTGTGGTGCATTTCAGTTGTGCGCAGTATATATAGTAGTAGGCCATTGCTATTGATAGTTACTGGCATATAATTCCACACATTAAAAAATGGAGAACAAAAATGTGGAAGGTAAAATAGGGAAAGATCAAGATCCACTTCCACCTCGTGCTGAAGCTGCTGCCACTAGTCATGGGCGAGACGATGAAATGCCATCAACGTCGTCTGCCAAGGCCATGTCCAATGTCATAGTAGAGAGCATGTAAAATCCAAAAAAACAAAAGTTCAGTAAAATGACCCAAAAATCAAAATTAAAAGCATCTGAGGAGAAGCGTAAACTTGCCAATATGCCATATACGACACGAAGTGGCAAGGAACGGCTGAGGCCCTGGCCTATGTTCATGGCTAGTGGTTCAGCTTCACATGAGGATGGAAGCACTCATCCTCTCGCTAGAAAAATGAAAAGACTTAAGCTGGCAAAAGCACAGCAAAAAACTGTGCATTCTTCTAAATCACAAATCCCCAAGGAGAGTCAAATTGTGTCGGTTGCGATGCCTGACCTTCCCAACACTGGACGGGAAGAGCTTGCGCCTTCCACCATTTGCACGCCCCCTGCAAGTGCTGGAAGGAGCACCCGCAGTCCAGTTCCTGATAGTCAAATTGAAGATGTCACTGTTGAAGTACACCAGGATGAGGATATGGGTGTTGCTGGCGCTGGGGAGGAAATTGACAAGGAGGATTCTGATGGTGAGGTGGTTTGTTTAAGTCAGGCACCCGGGGGGACACCTGTTGTCTGTGGGACGAATATGGCCATTAACATGCCTGGTCAAAATACAAAAAAATTCAGCTCTTCGGTGTGGAATTATTTCAACACAAATGCGGACAACAGGTGTCAAGCCGTGTGTTGCCTTTGTCAAGCTGTAATAAGTAGGGGTAAGGACGTTAACCACCTCGGAACATCCTCCCTTATACGTCACCTGCAGCGCATTCATCATAAGTCAGTGACAAGTTCGAAAACTTTGAGTGACAGGGAAGCAGTCCACTGACCACTAAATCCCTTCCTCTTGTAACCAAGCTCCTACAAACCACACCACCAACTCCCTCAGTGTCAATTTCCTCCTTACCCAGGAAAGCCAATAGTCCTGCAGGCCATGTCACTGGCAAGTCTGACGAGTCCTCTCCTGCCTGGGATTCCTCCGATGCATCCTTGAGTGTAACGCCTACTGCTGCTGGCGCTGCTGTTGTAGCTGCTGGGAGTCGATCGTCATCCCAGAGGGGAAGTCGGAAGACCACTTGTACTACTTCCAGTAAGCAATTGACTGTCCAACAGTCCTTTGCGAGGAAGATGAAATATCACAGCAGTCATCCTGCTGCAAAGCAGATAACTCAGGCCTTGGCAGCCTGGGTGGTGAGAAACGTGGTTCCGGTATCCACTGTTAATTCAAAGCCAACTAGAGACTTGATTGAGGTACTGTGCCCCTGGTACCAAAAACCATCTAGGTTCCATTTCTCTAGGCAGGCGATACCGAAAATGTACACAGACCTCAGAAAAAGACTCACCAGTGTCCTAAAAAATGCAGTTGTACCCAATGTCCACTTAACCACGGACATGTGGACAAGTGGAGCAGGGCAGACTCAGGACTATATGACTGTGACAGCCCACTGGGTAGATGTATTGCCTCCCGCAGCAAGAACAGCAGCGGCGGCACCAGTAGCAGCATCTCGCAAACGCCAACTCGTTCCTAGGCAGGCTACGCTTTGTATCACCGCTTTCCAGAAGAGGCACACAGCTGACAACCTCTTACGGAAACTGAGGAAGATCATCGCAGAATGGCTTACCCCAATTGGACTCTCCTGGGGATTTGTGACATCGGACAACGCCACCAATATTGTGCGTGCATTACATCTGGGCAAATTCCAGCATGTCCCATGTTTTGCACATACATTGAATTTGGTGGTGCAGAATTATTTAAAAAACGACAGGGGCATGCAAGAGATACTGTCGGTGGCCCAAAGAATTGCGGGCCACTTTCGGCATTCAGCCACCGCGTACAGAAGACTGGAGCACCACCAAACAATCCTGAACCTGCCCTGCCATCATTTGAAGCAAGAGGTAGTAACGAGGTGGAATTCAACCCTCTATATGCTTCAGAGGATGGAGGAGCAGCAAAAGGCCATTCAAGCCTATACATCTGCCCACGATATAGGCAAAGGAGGGGGAATGCACCTGACTCAAGCGCAGTGGAGAATGATTTCAACGTTGTGCAAGGTTCTACAACCCTTTGAACTTGCCACACGTGAAGTCAGTTCAGACACTACCAGCCTGAGTCAGATCATTCCCCTCATCAGGCTTTTGCAGAAGAAGCTGGAGACATTGAAGGAGGAGCTAAAACAGAGCGATTCCGCTAGGCATGTGGGACTTGTGGATGGAGCCCTTAATTCGCTTAACCAGGATTCACGGGTGGTCAATCTGTTGAAATCAGAGCACTACATTTTGGCCACCGTGCTCGATCCTAGATTTAAAACCTACGTTGTATCTCTCTTTCCGGCAGACACAAGTCTGCAGAGGTTCAAAGACCTGCTGGTGAGAAAATTGTCAAGTCAAGCGGAACGTGACCCGTCAACATCTCCTCCTTCACATTCTCCCGCAACTGGGGGTGCGAGGAAAAGGCTAAGAATTCCGAGCCCACCCGCTGGCGGTGATGCAGGGCAGTCTGGAGCAAGTGCTGACATCTGGTCCGGACTGAAGGACCTGCCAACGATTACTGACATGTCGTCTACTGTCACTTCATATGATTCTCTCACCATTGAAAGAATGGTGGAGGATTATATGAGTGACCGCATCCAAGTAGGCACGTCAGACAGTCCGTACGTATACTGGCAGGAAAAAGAGGCAATTTGGAGGCCCTTGCACAAACTGGCTTTATTCTACCTAAGTTGCCCTCCCTCCAGTGTGTACTCCGAAAGAGTGTTTAGTGCAGCCGCTCACCTTGTCAGCAATCGGCGTACGAGGTTACTTCCAGAAAATGTGGAGAAGATGATGTTCATCAAAATGAATTAGAATAAATTCCTCCGTGGAGACATTCACCAGCAGCAATTGCCTCCACAAAGTACACAGGGACCTGAGATGGTGGATTCCAGTGGGGACGAATTAATAATCTGTGAGGAGGGGTATGTACACAGTGAAAGGGGTGAGGAATCGGAGGATGATGATGAGGTGGACATCTTGCCTCTGTAGAGCCAGTTTGTGCAAGGAGAGATTGATTGCTTCTTTTTTTGGTGGGGGCCCAAACCAACCAGTCATTTCAGTCACAGTCGTGTGGCAGACCCTGTCGCTGAAATGATGGGTTCGTTAAAGTGTGCATGTCCTGTTTATACAACATAAGGGTGGGTGGGAGGGCCCAAGGACAATTCCATCTTGCACCTCTTTTTTCTTTCATTTTTCTTTGCATCATGTGCTGTTTGGGGACTATTTTTTTGAAGTGCCATCCTGCCTGACACTGCAGTGCCACTCCTAGATGGGCCAGGTGTTTGTGTTGGCCACTTGTGTCGCTTAGCTTAGTCACACAGCGACCTTGGTGCGCCTCTTTTTTTCTTTGCATCATGTGCTGTTTGGGGACTATTTTTTTGAAGTGCCATCCTGCCTGACACTGCAGTGCCACTCCTAGATGGGCCAGGTGTTTGTGTCGGCCACTTGTGTCGCTTAGCTTAGCCATCCAGCGACCTCGGTGCAAATTTTAGGACTAAAAATAAAATTGTGAGGTGTGAGGTGTTCAGAATAGACTGGAAATGAGTGGAAATTATGGTTATTGAGGTTAATAAAACTATGGGATCAAAATGACCCCCAAATTCTATGATTTAAGCAGTGTTTTAGGGTTTTTTGTTAAAAAACACCCGAATCCAAAACACACCCGAATCCGACAAAAAAATTTCGGTGAGGTTTTGCCAAAACGCGTCCGAATCCAAAACACGGCCGCGGAACCAAATCCAAAACCAAAACACAAAACCCGAAAAATGTCCGGTGCACATCACTACATGGCAGCAACTATGGTTCATTGCAATCATCAGAGATGCAGCATTTCATACTGAAGAAGCAACTCTGGATACTGCCCTCCTCACATCCAAAACTTCAGCTTTATTAGTAGCGGCCCCACCACATTAATTGCCTTCGCTCATGAAAATCTGATGCAGATTCCAAGAAAGTCCTTGAAGCACTCCCTTATTTGGGGGAAATTCTTTTTGAACCTGAGCTGGACAAAATTGTCAATAGTCTTGGGGCCTCTGAAACATCTTTTATGCCCTCAGCTTCCTCTTCCCAGCCTCAAACTTCCTCCTTTCTGTCCTTTTGCCCTGAGGGCAAGGACAGAGAGCAAGCCTTTCCTTGACTGTCACACTCCAGGAATGCCTCTAAGCCCAAACCAAGCAAGCCTGGACTACCATATGCCTGGCTACTAAGCCTGGGAATAAACCCTCAGCCTGATGGGATGGGCCTCCTCCTAGGAGACCCCAGGGTGGGAGGCCAACTTTTTCAGAAACACACTATTGGCGTCAGATCACAACAGATGCCTGGGTGCTGGAAGTGGTCTCTCACGGGTTTATGAGATGACCTCCCTGACAATACTTTCACACAAGCCCTCCCACAGAACTCAGCAAAGCTCAGGTTATCCAGCCGGCTATATACTCCTTACTACAGTCAAGCATGATAATTCTTTTCCCAATGTCACAATTGGGTAAGGGCTTTACTAAATGCTATTCTTAGTTCAGAAACCCAATGGGTCCCATCCTCAACCTCAAATTACTGAACAAACATCTCAGAGTGTCCAGGTTTTATATGGAAATTCTCTGTTCCATTGTCCTGGCTATGCAGTCTGGGGACTTTATGGTCTCTCTGGACCTCAAGGACGCATACCTACTTGTGCCCATAGCGCTTTCTCATCAGCAATACATTCGGTTTGCTGTCCTGCACCAGCATTTTCAATTTTAAGCACTGCCTTTTGGACTTTCAATTACACCAAGAGTCTTTACCAAACTCATGGCTGTCATGGAAGCTCAGCTTCAGCGTCAGTAGATCAAAATACTCCCTTATCTGGAAGACCTGCTGATTCTAGCACACACTCTGGAGGTCCTCAGCTGCCATCTACTTGTAGCCATAGCCTTCCTGCACGGGTGACTAATCAACTGGAAAAAGTGTTCCCTGATCCCCTCTCAGAAGATGGTACATCTGGGAGCTCTTCTCGATATTCACATATAGAGAATCTTACTACCTATGGACAAGATTGCAGCACTGCACCTACGTGTGCGCAGGCTGCTCTACATTTGCAGGGAGTCCATTCACTCTGCAATGCAGGCCTTGGGATCCATGGTGGCTACCTTCCACATGGTGAAATATGCTCAGTTCCCCTCCAGTCCTCTCCAACACCTGATCCTCTCCAGGTGGTATGGCTATACCAAGCAGAGACATTGCAGATGATGATCCTCTCTTCAGATGTTTCGAATGTCCCTCTCGTAGTGCTTGCAAACCTCCCACCTGGACAAGGGTTGTCCATTCTGGATTCCACATTGGGTACTTTTCACTATGGATGCCAGTCTCCGGGGGTTGGGAGCAGTAACCAGAAGTCACATCTTTCAAGGCCGTTGAACTTCTACTGAAAGAGACTTATCAATCACCATTCTAGAGCTGAAAGCTGGTTACAGAGCTCTTACTATGGCACAGAACATTCTTCAAGATTGCCCTGTCAGAAACACCACAGCAGTAGTCTATCTCAATTACCAGGGAGGCATCTGCAGTGTTTCAACCATGGCAGAAGTGGTACAAATTCTCACCAGGGCAGAACGCCATCTCCAAGCCATCTCCATGGTCTTCATACCGGGAATCCTCAACAGGGAGGTTGACTTCCTCAGTAGCCAGGATGTTTCACCCTGGTGAGTGGTCGCTACATTCAGAGGTCTTTCAGCTTCCGGTGGATAATATATGGGTCCAGAACAAGGGACCCAGAAGCAGACTTCATGGATGCATTGGCCATCAAATGGCCTTTCCTGATGGCATACCTCTTCCCTCCAGTGTCCCTTCTTCCCAGGGCGCTTTGCAAATTCAAGCAGGAATGCAGCACCCTGATCTTGATAGCACAGGCTTGCACTCAAGTTGAACTCCCTGTGCCGTATACAGTCCCTGTTCACTCTACTCGCTCTGTGGGACCTTCGTGGGCAGCCCGTCATTGCATAAAGAGGGAAAAAAAATTATATAGACTGCGCTAATCAGGTGCTTTTTCAAAAAAGATAATTAATATTAATTTAATATGCATTAATATCACAAAATCATACAATATATAATATTCACAGATATAAATATAAAAAAAATTAATTTTTTTAAAATAAATACAGCCTCAGTGCCAGTCTCTTGACCACAATTTATCTCCCTTGGGGCAATATGAATGAACCAGTGATAGTCTTTTGCAAATGAGATTGGTTGTCAAATATCCTTCAGGCAATGAAAAAATATTAAGTGGGACATCCAGTCTTGGATAAATAGTTACCAGATTCCTAGTGGTTATAGCAAAGTATCCCACCTAGTGAGGTTTAGTATGCACTTCTGTCCTACACAATGTCCGTGGTGGTTCTTCCCTTTATTAAATGTCCACAATGATGGATGCTGGAGTTTCCAAAGGCTTTTAGCAGCTACAGATGGTCCCATACACTGGTCTGGCGATGCCCTGGTCAGAGGCTGGCTCCCTCCCCCCATCATGGCATGTCTGCTTAACAACTATGCAAGACAGCCATGTGATCTTCTGTCCACATGTTTCTTAGGTTCTATGCCTTTGATATGTTTGCGTCTCAAGATGCCTCATTTGGACCAACATTCTTCTCTCAGCTTAGGAGTGTCCCCTCCCAAATCCAACTGATTTGGGACATCCCCAAGGTCTTCCCTGTGGATGCCTATGGACCCTGAAGACATAAATAAGAGTTATGGAAAACTTACCTTGTTAACTCTTTCTCTTAGAATCCATAGGATCCAGAGGGCACCTACCCTGATGCACATAACTTCAGTGGGTTACTCTTCTTGGTCACCAGTTCCCATCTCCTAGTTGTGAGAGTATGGTCTTCCTTCTCTCCTTTCCATCTCCTGCTTTGGGCTTGTTAACAAAAACTGAAGAGTCTGAGATGTGGGTAGGGTATGAGGAAGAAGGACCAGTGCACCTTGGGAGCAAAAACCTTAACTGTTTAGTGCCTGTTCCTGGTCTCCACTATCAAACTCCCAAGGATCCTATGGACCTCGAAGAAAATGAGATAACATGGGTACGTTTTTCCATATGTCTTATTTTTTTGTGTAAAACTTTTTTCCACCAAAAAGTTTACTCATTTACCCTTCATACTTATAGATGGCAAATCATTTTGGTGGATATAAGCACTGTTTTAAAGTGACACAAAACAATATATAAACAGCGCTACCAGGTGCTAGTATTCAAAACATTGAGTAAATTTTAATAAAGATAAATTAATATCATAGACACATAAGTTTAAAATCAGATGAATAAAACAAGCCTCATAAGCCAGTGATACGACCAAAGGAAATTTCCATGGACTCATGTAAAGGCCAAGTGATGATTAAATTGTTCCAATGCTTTAATATACCATATCCTGCATGGATGACCGTATGATAATTACCAGATCCCAAGTGGAAGATGGCAGGGTATTCCACCTAGCGCGGTGATGATGATTCTGTCCTGCGCAAATATAAATGGTGGTTCTCCCTTTTTGTTAAATGTCCACATGTAAGGATCGGTCTCCGGATAGATGAATGTTAGATGGGTCAGAGCTCTGAAGACCACTGTGGGTCGTCCCAAACATCTATATCCAATTTTTAGGAGAAGCAATGGATGATCAGTTCCATAAACTCACTGGCCTTGGCGACGTCCTGGTCATAGGCTGGCAACTAACGCGTTTCACTGTCTGTTTGGCAGCTTTATCAAAGTGACAATTATAGATAAGCAAACAGAACATATATTTATATATATATATATATATATATATCTTTGTCTCTCTCCTACCTACTGTATTTGCGGTACATGACCAACATTATTGTTATGCACACCAGTGCCTGCAGGAATGTACTGGTGTCTGAACTGTTATGCACACCAGTGCCTGCAGGAATGTACTGGTGTTTGAACTGTTATGCACACCAGTGCCTGCAGGAATGTACTGGTGTCTGAACGGATAGGGATGCAAGACAAATGAACTCACAGACAGACTGGGGAATATGACATTATGTACACAGAAGGTGATAGGGTAACAAAATAAACACAAAGTGAACAGAGAAGCCCAGAGGCTAAGAAACTGGGTGTCTCCCTAGTATTAGTAATGCTCAGATGGAACTGACACCTGAACACCTTGCACAGTGAGCCAGGATTTAGGCTGGCAAGTCTGAGAATACAGCCGCAAACTTGCTAAGTTCACAGAGTAGTAAAAGAACCCCAGCAAGTTAAACGACTGACTCCAGTCTTACTGCTAGGTCTGGATTGGCAGAGTGTAGTACCAAATCCCCAGGCCTATTTGCAGTAAGCAACAACAAATACAAAGCTACACAGTACTGGCTAACTTTCAGGAACTGACTAACCAACAAAAATTCAGCAGCATCTGCTTAACCTGAGAAGAGGCCTTATATAGCAGGTGCTGTCCACGCCCCACTCAGACCTCACAGACTGTGAGCACAAAAACCAGCACCGGATCCCCTGCCGTGCACAGAGCCTGTAACCACTGCACAGCAAAAGACCCGAACCGGAGTATCAGCTGCCCTCAGGTTACTCCGCTAGCACTTTTCTCCGGGTTGCCATGACGACGTGGCAGCACAGGGCAGGAGACCCTAACAGTTATTTTACACAGAATCATTTTTTAACTAAATTATCTTTTGTATCTTAAAGTAGAGATGAGCGGGTTCGGTTCCTCGGAATCCGAACCCGCCCGAACTTCATGTTTTTTTTCACGGGTCCGAGCGACTCGGATCTTCCCGCCTTGCTCGGTTAACCCGAGCGCGCCCGAACGTCATCATGACGCTGTCGGATTCTCGCGAGACTCGGATTCTATATAAGGAGCCGCGCGTCGCCGCCATTTTCACACGTGCATTGAGATTGATAGGGAGAGGACGTGGCTGGCGTCCTCTCCATTTAGATTAGAAGAGAGAGAGTGAGATTGATTTGAGACAGAGACACTTGATTTACTGGAGCTTAGGAGTACTGTAGAGAGTGCAGAGTTTAGTAGTGACTGACCACAGTGACCACCAGACAGTGCAGTTTTATTTAATATAATCCGTTCTCTGCCTGAAAAAAACGATACACAGTGACTCAGTCACATACCATATCTGTGTGCACTGCTCAGCCCAGTGTGCTGCATCATCTATGTATATATCTGACTGTGCTCACACAGCTTATAATTGTGGGGGAGACTGGGGAGCAGTGCCAGTTATAGGTTATAGCAGGAGCCAGGAGTACATATTATTAAAATTAAACAGTGCACACTTTTGCTGCAGGAGTGCCACTGCCAGTGTGACTGACCAGTGACCTGACCACACTGACCACCAGTATAGTTAGTAGTATACTATATTGTGATTGCCTGAAAAAGTTAAACACTCGTCGTGTGACTTGTGTGGTGTTTTTTTTTTATTCTATAAAAAACTCATTCTGCTGACAGACAGTGTCCAGCAGGTCCGTCATTATATAATATATACCTGTCCGGCTGCAGTAGTGATATATATATATTTTTTATATCATTATTTATCATCCAGTCGCAGCAGACACAGTACGGTAGTTCACGGCTGTAGCTACCTCTGTGTCGGCATTCGGCAGTCCATCCATAATTGTATACCACCTACCCGTGGTTTTTTTTTCTTTCTTCTTTATACATACATACTACATCTCTTTATCAACCAGTCTATATTAGCAGCAGACACAGTACAGTAGTCCACGGCTGTAGCTACCTCTGTGTCGGCACTCGGCAGTCCATCCATAATTGTATACCACCTACCCGTGGTTTTTTTTTCTTTCTTCTTTATACATACATACTACATCTCTTTATCAACCAGTCTATATTAGCAGCAGACACAGTACAGTACGGTAGTCCACGGCTGTAGCTACCTCTGTGTCGGCACTCGGCAGTCCGTCCATAATTGTATACCACCTACCCGTGGTTTTTTTTTCTTTCTTCTTTATACATACATACTACATCTCGTTATCAACCAGTCTATATTAGCAGCAGACACAGTACAGTAGTCCACGGCTGTAGCTACCTCTGTGTCGGCACTCGGCAGTCCATCCATAATTGTATACCACCTACCCGTGGTTTTTTTTTCTTTCTTCTTTATACATACATACTACATCTCTTTATCAACCAGTCTATATTAGCAGCAGACACAGTACAGTACGGTAGTCCACGGCTGTAGCTACCTCTGTGTCGGCACTCGGCAGTCCGTCCATAATTGTATACCACCTACCCGTGGTTTTTTTTTCTTTCTTCTTTATACATACATACTACATCTCTTTATCAACCAGTCTATATTAGCAGCAGACACAGTACAGTAGTCCACGGCTGTAGCTACCTCTGTGTCGGCACTCGGCAGTCCATCCATAATTGTATACCACCTACCCGTGGTTTTTTTTTCTTTCTTCTTTATACATACATACTACATCTCTTTATCAACCAGTCTATATTAGCAGCAGACACAGTACAGTACGGTAGTCCACGGCTGTAGCTACCTCTGTGTCGGCACTCGGCAGTCCGTCCATAATTGTATACCACCTACCCGTGGTTTTTTTTTCTTTCTTCTTTATACATACATACTACATCTCGTTATCAACCAGTCTATATTAGCAGCAGACACAGTACAGTAGTCCACGGCTGTAGCTACCTCTGTGTCGGCACTCGGCAGTCCATCCATAATTGTATACCACCTACCCGTGGTTTTTTTTTCTTTCTTCTTTATACATACATACTACATCTCTTTATCAACCAGTCTATATTAGCAGCAGACACAGTACAGTACGGTAGTCCACGGCTGTAGCTACCTCTGTGTCGGCACTCGGCAGTCCGTCCATAATTGTATACCACCTACCCGTGGTTTTTTTTTCTTTCTTCTTTATACATACATACTACATCTCTTTATCAACCAGTCTATATTAGCAGCAGACACAGTACAGTAGTCCACGGCTGTAGCTACCTCTGTGTCGGCACTCGGCAGTCCATCCATAATTGTATACCACCTACCCGTGGTTTTTTTTTTCTTTCTTCTTTATACATACTACATCTCATTATCAACCAGTCTATATTAGCAGCAGACACAGTACGGTAGTCCACGGCTGTAGCTACCTCTGTGTCGGCACTCGGCAGTCCGTCCATAATTGTATACCACCTACCCGTGGTTTTTTTTTCTTTCTTCTTTATACATACTACATCTCATTATCAACCAGTCTATATTAGCAGCAGACACAGTACGGTAGTCCATGGCTGTAGCTACCTCTGTGTCGGCACTCGGCAGTCCATCCATAATTGTATACCACCTACCCGTGGTTTTTTTTCTTTCTTCTTTATACATACTACATCTCATTATCATCCAGTCTATATTAGCAGCAGACACAGTACAGTACGGTAGTCCATGGCTGTAGCTACCTCTGTGTCGGCACTCGGCAGTCCGTCCATAATTGTATACCACCTACCCGTGGTTTTTTTTTTCTTTCTTCTTTATACATACTACATCTCATTATCAACCAGTCTATATTAGCAGCAGACACAGTACGGTAGTCCACGGCTGTAGCTACCTCTGTGTCGGCACTCGGCAGTCCATCCATAATTGTATACCACCTACCCGTGGTTTTTTTTTCTTTCTTCTTTATACATACATACTACATCTCTTTATCAACCAGTCTATATTAGCAGCAGACACAGTACAGTACGGTAGTCCATGGCTGTAGCTACCTCTGTGTCGGCACTCGGCAGTCCGTCCATAATTGTATACCACCTACCCGTGGTTTTTTTTTCTTTCTTCTTTATACATACATACTACATCTCTTTATCAACCAGTCTATATTAGCAGCAGACACAGTACAGTAGTCCACGGCTGTAGCTACCTCTGTGTCGGCACTCGGCAGTCCATCCATAATTGTATACCACCTACCCGTGGTTTTTTTTTCTTTCTTCTTTATACATACATACTACATCTCTTTATCAACCAGTCTATATTAGCAGCAGACACAGTACAGTACGGTAGTCCACGGCTGTAGCTACCTCTGTGTCGGCACTCGGCAGTCCGTCCATAATTGTATACCACCTACCCGTGGTTTTTTTTTCTTTCTTCTTTATACATACATACTACATCTCTTTATCAACCAGTCTATATTAGCAGCAGACACAGTACAGTAGTCCACGGCTGTAGCTACCTCTGTGTCGGCACTCGGCAGTCCATCCATAATTGTATACCACCTACCCGTGGTTTTTTTTCTTTCTTCTTTATACATACTACATCTCATTATCATCCAGTCTATATTAGCAGCAGACACAGTACAGTACGGTAGTCCACGGCTGTAGCTACCTCTGTGTCGGCACTCGGCAGTCCGTCCATAATTGTACACCACCTACCCGTGGTTTTTTTTTTCTTTCTTCTTTATACATACTACATCTCATTATCAACCAGTCTATATTAGCAGCAGACACAGTACGGTAGTCCACGGCTGTAGCTACCTCTGTGTCGGCACTCGGCAGTCCATCCATAATTGTATACCACCTACCCGTGGTTTTTTTTTTCTTTCTTCTTTATACATACATACTACATCTCTTTTTCAACCAGTCTATATTAGCAGCAGACACAGTACAGTAGTCCACGGCTGTAGCTACCTCTGTGTCGGCACTCGGCAGTCCATCCATAATTGTATACCACCTACCCGTGGTTTTTTTTTCTTTCTTCTTTATACATACATACTACATCTCTTTATCAACCAGTCTATATTAGCAGCAGACACAGTACAGTAGTCCACGGCTGTAGCTACCTCTGTGTCGGCACTCGGCAGTCCATCCATAATTGTATACCACCTACCCGTGGTTTTTTTTTCTTTCTTCTTTATACATACATACTACATCTCATTATCATCCAGTCTATATTAGCAGCAGACACAGTACAGTACAATAGTCCACGGCTGTAGCTACCTCTGTGTCGGCACTCGGCAGTCCATCCATAATTGTATACTAGTATCCATCCATCTCCATTGTTTACCTGAGGTGCCTTTTAGTTGTGCCTATTAAAATATGGAGAACAAAAATGTTGAGGTTCCAAAATTAGGGAAAGATCAAGATCCACTTCCACCTCGTGCTGAAGCTGCTGCCACTAGTCATGGCCGAGACGATGAAATGCCAGCAACGTCGTCTGCCAAGGCCGATGCCCAATGTCATAGTACAGAGCATGTCAAATCCAAAACACCAAATATCAGTAAAAAAAGGACTCCAAAACCTAAAATAAAATTGTCGGAGGAGAAGCGTAAACTTGCCAATATGCCATTTACCACACGGAGTGGCAAGGAACGGCTGAGGCCCTGGCCTATGTTCATGGCTAGTGGTTCAGCTTCACATGAGGATGGAAGCACTCAGCCTCTCGCTAGAAAAATGAAAAGACTCAAGCTGGCAAAAGCACCGCAAAGAACTGTGCGTTCTTCGAAATCCCAAATCCACAAGGAGAGTCCAATTGTGTCGGTTGCGATGCCTGACCTTCCCAACACTGGACGTGAAGAGCATGCGCCTTCCACCATTTGCACGCCCCCTGCAAGTGCTGGAAGGAGCACCCGCAGTCCAGTTCCTGATAGTCAGATTGAAGATGTCAGTGTTGAAGTACACCAGGATGAGGAGGATATGGGTGTTGCTGGCGCTGGGGAGGAAATTGACAAGGAGGATTTTGATGGTGAGGTGGTTTGTTTAAGTCAGGCACCCGGGGAGACACCTGTTGTCCGTGGGAGGAATATGGCCGTTGACATGCCTGGTGAAAATACCAAAAAAATCAGCTCTTCGGTGTGGAAGTATTTCACCAGAAATGCGGACAACATTTGTCAAGCCGTGTGTTCCCTTTGTCAAGCTGTAATAAGTAGGGGTAAGGACGTTAACCACCTCGGAACATCCTCCCTTATACGTCACCTGCAGCGCATTCATAATAAGTCAGTGACAAGTTCAAAAACTTTGGGCGACAGCGGAAGCAGTCCACTGACCAGTAAATCCCTTCCTCTTGTAACCAAGCTCACGCAAACCACCCCACCAACTCCCTCAGTGTCAATTTCCTCCTTCCCCAGGAATGCCAATAGTCCTGCAGGCCATGTCACTGGCAATTCTGACGAGTCCTCTCCTGCCTGGGATTCCTCCGATGCATCCTTGCGTGTAACGCCTACTGCTGCTGGCGCTGCTGTTGTTGCTGCTGGGAGTCGATGGTCATCCCAGAGGGGAAGTCGTAAGCCCACTTGTACTACTTCCAGTAAGCAATTGACTGTCCAACAGTCCTTTGCGAAGAAGATGAAATATCACAGCAGTCATCCTGCTGCAAAGCGGATAACTGAGGCCTTGACAACTATGTTGGCGTTAGACGTGCGTCCGGTATCCGCCGTTAGTTCACAGGGAACTAGACAATTTATTGAGGCAGTGTGCCCCCGTTACCAAATACCATCTAGGTTCCACTTCTCTAGGCAGGCGATACCGAGAATGTACACGGACGTCAGAAAAAGACTCACCAGTGTCCTAAAAAATGCAGTTGTACCCAATGTCCACTTAACCACGGACATGTGGACAAGTGGAGCAGGGCAGGGTCAGGACTATATGACTGTGACAGCCCACTGGGTAGATGTATGGACTCCCGCCGCAAGAACAGCAGCGGCGGCACCAGTAGCAGCTTCTCGCAAACGCCAACTCTTTCCTAGGCAGGCTACGCTTTGTATCACCGCTTTCCAGAATACGCACACAGCTAAAAACCTCTTACGGCAACTGAGGAAGATCATCGCAGAATGGCTTACCCCAATTGAACTCTCCTGTGGATTTGTGGCATCGGACAACGCCAGCAATATTGTGTGTGCATTAAATATGGGCAAATTCCAGCACGTCCCATGTTTTGCACATACCTTGAATTTGGTGGTGCAGAATTTTTTAAAAAACGACAGGGGCGTGCAAGAGATGCTGTCGGTGGCCAGAAGAATTGCGGGACACTTTCGGCGTACAGGCACCACGTACAGAAGACTGGAGCACCACCAAAAACTACTGAACCTGCCCTGCCATCATCTGAAGCAAGAAGTGGTAACGAGGTGGAATTCAACCCTCTATATGCTTCAGAGGTTGGAGGAGCAGCAAAAGGCCATTCAAGCCTATACAATTGAGCACGATATAGGAGGTGGAATGCACCTGTCTCAAGTGCAGTGGAGAATGATTTCAACGTTGTGCAAGGTTCTGATGCCCTTTGAACTTGCCACACGTGAAGTCAGTTCAGACACTGCCAGCCTGAGTCAGGTCATTCCCCTCATCAGGCTTTTGCAGAAGAAGCTGGAGACATTGAAGGAGGAGCTAACACGGAGCGATTCCGCTAGGCATGTGGGACTTGTGGATGGAGCCCTTAATTCGCTTAACAAGGATTCACGGGTGGTCAATCTGTTGAAATCAGAGCACTACATTTTGGCCACCGTGCTCGATCCTAGATTTAAAACCTACCTTGGATCTCTCTTTCCGGCAGACACAAGTCTGCTGGGGTTGAAAGACCTGCTGGTGAGAAAATTGTCAAGTCAAGCGGAACGCGACCTGTCAACATCTCCTCCTTCACATTCTCCCGCAACTGGGGGTGCGAGGAAAAGGCTCAGAATTCCGAGCCCACCCGCTGGCGGTGATGCAGGGCAGTCTGGAGCGACTGCTGATGCTGACATCTGGTCCGGACTGAAGGACCTGACAACGATTACGGACATGTCGTCTACTGTCACTGCATATGATTCTCTCAACATTGAAAGAATGGTGGAGGATTATATGAGTGACCGCATCCAAGTAGGCACGTCACACAGTCCGTACTTATACTGGCAGGAAAAAGAGGCAATTTGGAGGCCCTTGCACAAACTGGCTTTATTCTACCTACGTTGCCCTCCCACAAGTGTGTACTCCGAAAGAGTGTTTAGTGCCGCCGCTCACCTTGTCAGCAATCGGCGTACGAGGTTACATCCAGAAAATGTGGAGAAGATGATGTTCATTAAAATGAATTATAATCAATTCCTCCGCGGAGACATTGACCAGCAGCAATTGCCTCCACAAAGTACACAGGGAGCTGAGATGGTGGATTCCAGTGGGGACGAATTGATAATCTGTGAGGAGGGGGATGTACACGGTGATATATCGGAGGATGATGATGAGGTGGACATCTTGCCTCTGTAGAGCCAGTTTGTGCAAGGAGAGATTAATTGCTTCTTTTTTGGGGGGGGTCCAAACCAACCCGTCATATCAGTCACAGTCGTGTGGCAGACCCTGTCACTGAAATGATGGGTTGGTTAAAGTGTGCATGTCCTGTTTATACAACATAAGGGTGGGTGGGAGGGCCCAAGGACAATTCCATCTTGCACCTCTTTTTTCTTTTATTTTTCTTTGCGTCATGTGCTGTTTGGGGAGGGTTTTTTGGAAGGGCCATCCTGCGTGACACTGCAGTGCCACTCCTAGATGGGCCCGGTGTTTGTGTCGGCCACTAGGGTCGCTTATCTTACTCACACAGTCAGCTACCTCATTGCGCCTCTTTTTTTCTTTGCGTCATGTGCTGTTTGGGGAGGGTTTTTTGGAAGGGCCATCCTGCGTGACACTGCAGTGCCACTCCTAGATGGGCCCGGTGTTTGTGTCGGCCACTAGGGTCGCTTATCTTACTCACACAGTCAGCTACCTCATTGCGCCTCTTTTTTTCTTTGCGTCATGTGCTGTTTGGGGAGGGTTTTTTGGAAGGGCCATCCTGCGTGACACTGCAGTGCCACTCCTAGATGGGCCCGGTGTTTGTGTCGGCCACTAGGGTCGCTTATCTTACTCACACAGTCAGCTACCTCATTGAGCCTCTTTTTTTCTTTGCGTCATGTGCTGTTTGGGGAGGGTTTTTTGGAAGGGCCATCCTGCGTGACACTGCAGTGACACTCCTAGATGGGCCCGGTGTTTGTGTCGGCCACTAGGGTCGCTTATCTTACTCACACAGTCAGCTACCTCATTGCGCCTCTTTTTTTCTTTGCGTCATGTGCTGTTTGGGGAGGGTTTTTTGGAAGGGACATCCTGCGTGACACTGCAGTGCCACTCCTAGATGGGCCCGGTGTTTGTGTCGGCCACTAGGGTCGCTTATCTTACTCACACAGCTACCTCATTGCGCCTCTTTTTTTCTTTGCGTCATGTGCTGTTTGGGGAGGGTTTTTTGGAAGGGACATCCTGCGTGACACTGCAGTGCCACTCCTAGATGGGCCCGGTGTTTGTGTCGGCCACTAGGGTCGCTTATCTTACTCACACAGCGACCTCGGTGCAAATTTTAGGACTAAAAATAATATTGTGAGGTGTGAGGTATTCAGAATAGACTGAAAATGAGTGTAAATTATGGTTTTTGAGGTTAATAATACTTTGGGATCAAAATGACCCCCAAATTCTATGATTTAAGCTGTTTTTTAGGGTTTTTTGAAAAAAACACCCGAATCCAAAACACACCCGAATCCGACAAAAAAAATTCGGTGAGGTTTTGCCAAAACGCGGTCGAACCCAAAACACGGCCGCGGAACCGAACCCAAAACCAAAACACAAAACCCGAAAAATTTCCGGCGCTCATCTCTATCTTAAAGCCTATGGTTCTAAGTAAACTTTTACTTTATTTATAATTATATTTGACCACTCATGCCATATTTTCACCAGAACCTGATGCCAACCTTATTTCCACAGTATTTCTAAAAAAAAATTAGAGGCTTACAGTATTTGGTATTTGTTTGTTTTTCACTTTTTTTAAGTATAGAGGCACACATTTCCTTTCCTCTTCTCACATTTAGTGAGCATATTAGGGAGATAGAATTTCTAATACAGATTTAATAAAAGTTAATTTTTACGTGTATTTATACTTAAAGAGTGCCTCCCCAAAAAGAGGTTGTGCTATCTTTTTTGCTTTCTTGCAAATAAAAAAAAAAAACCTTTACGATTACAATTGTTGTCTTTACCTCGGGAGAGCACCATTAACTTAGAGAAACTTTCTAGTTAATTAACCTATTTATTTATTTATTTATTTATTTATTTATTTACACAGTTGGTGTCTTCGATTGTATACTTAATATTTATACTTTATACTTAATTTGGTGCAGGATCAACCTCACTTTCTCTACCTATGGTGATTCCAAGTTGATCGCAGCCAGAAACCTTTTGCTGCTGCTGCTGCGATTAACTAGTACACGCCTATGGGGGAGTGTATTTTAGCTTAGCAGGGCTGCGATCGCTTGTGCAGCCCTGCTAAGATAAAAAGTTTTCAAGCAGAAGTAGACTGGGCCTATACCTACTTACCCTGTGCGACGATCCCTGCGATGTTAAAGCCGCCTCTGACGTCAGACATCCGCCCTCCGTTTTCCTGGACACGCCTGCGTTTTCCTTACCACTCCTCGAAAATGGCAGCCCACGGTCCGGATCTGCCCTGGTACGCCTTCTTCCTGTCAATCTTCTTTGCAGTTGGCTCTGTGACCGCTTCCTTTGTTAGACGCGAGGTAACCCGGCAACCTCTGTCGCCGGGCAACATCACGCACGTGCACTGTGGCCACCGAGCATGCGCATTCCGGACCCGTTCGCACCGTAGCGATAAACCTCTGCGTGTGAACGGGTCGGAATGACCCCCTATAGTAGAGTAACAATGTATAATATGAGTGCACAGTAAATTTTTGGAGGCATATGGAAATGTACATACAGATGTTTTCTCATACAGTACATTATTGTTGCAGTCATGCCAAGCAGCCCCTTTCAGCACGCCAGGTCCAGTAGTGCACCCGGGAGGGGGGCAGGGAAGTGTGTTTCTGGTTACAAGGCTGCTACTGCAGGGAGTTCTGATCTGCAGAACTCCCTGCACATGGAGGAGCATGGGACTGAGCTTCCTAATGTTACTGTGACCACCAGTCCCCTTTACAGCCCTGTGCATATCTGTTCTGTTTTTGTATGTACGTTTGTATTGTATGATCATTGGCATTTCTAACATGGTTGCAATGTGTGCGATGCACATGGGCCGCTTTGGTCCAGGGGGGCCCACACCACACACATTGCACTCACCTCTCCTGAGTCCAGCATTGTGCGCTGCAGCCGCATCCGTCGCGCAAAAAATCCCTTCCAAAATGGCAGCCGCGCATGCGCAGTTTGAATTTTGTCTCCGGAACATGGCGGGCACCATGTTTTGGAGACCTGCGCATGTGCAGTAGGCTCCGGGACAATGTCGGTGCCTACGGTGCAGTGGAGAGGAGGCGGCCCACCTGGAGTCTGCAACGGGCCTCCTCCTCGCCTAAGACGCCCCTGTACTGTATGATATTTACAGTATGTATGCAGAATGTTAAGTGTGTATATATGTATGTGTGTGAGTGTGATATATATTTATATATACAGTATATATATATATATATATATATATATATATATATATATGCAAAACAAGAGAGACAGCACAGATGGTTAAATCAAAATAACTGAGCTACTAATTAAGTCCCCTGTACTGAAGCCTGGATATCACTAAAACCTGCACTGTTGGTGTGCTTGACGACGTGGTTGGGAATGCCTGCTCTAGAGAATTAACCTCAGCTAAGGAAAAGATTAATGAATTTGAAGCTGTACATACCTGTAAAGCTGCATTTGAAGCTGATACTACTACTACCAACTGGATGAAAAAATGATTTAATCAAATGCTATTTATAAGAGAGACCTAATGGCTTTCAAAAATAAAAAATAGCAAAGGTGGATAATATTACAAGCAAAACAGAGTGTATCACTGGGTGGGAGCAAATAATAGAGATTGTGGTCAATTTGAAAGTGGCCGTTTTCAGCATAGGCGGGCCAGATGTTATGAAGGACATACTGATACATTACATGATGGCCTGACAACCAGTGATTCTGATGGACAATCTGGACATGGAGGCAGACCCTCTGCATCCCCTTTAGATGTACAAATGCACACCAAACTGGCTGGCTGACACAAGTATACAAAAAGAGGTGGTCAGAGGCAGAGGAAGGGTTGGCAGACCCCCGTTAGCACAGAGACATTAGTATTTAACCTCTCTTCCCCCCACTGATAACAGCAGAAATTAATGTATTGAGCAGAGGCATGTCATTTGTTCCAAATACTCCATTTAAGGATTTACAGTGGGAAATTGAGAAATGTAAATTACAACGCCAATTGAAACTGCATGAATATTTCCAGGGTGCAAAAAGGACTCTAAAAGAACCAGTGGAATGTAATGCTGAAATTCCAGTACAGCTACGTAAGCTACAGAAAAAAGTTCTTTTGATTCTATATCAAACAATGTATTCATAAAGACTTTCTCTAGGACGCGGGATCATAATGCAATGGCTGTATCACAGAAAGCATTTGGTAGGGATCACATTGTGCATAGTAATTTGAACAAGGTGGAACGTGATGCATTAATTGATTTATCTTCATATACTGATATTATTATACGTCCCGCTGATAAGGGCAAGATAATAGAGGTTAAAGACTTAGCTATGTATATGTCATAACTAACTGGGGATCCTACCATAATGTTTAGTACAGAATTGTCAATGCTAACATCTGCTAAGAAAGAGGGTCGCATTTCTCAAGAGTTGTGTTCAGCTTTAATTCCCACTAATCCTGTGGTCCCGCTACTGTATACTTTGCCCTTGTTACATAAGGTCCCGGTCGGCCCATCATTGCGGCCAGAGGTTCCTTGTTACAAGAAAGTTCAACGTACTTAGCTACTTTGCTGCAGCGCTGTAATACTAATAGTTCAGGATTTGTTGTGGATACAACTGTTTTCCTTAACGTACTGAATGCCAATAAGGAAGTTCCCAATGGGTGCTTTTTATGTAGTATTGATATTTCAAATCTATATACTATTATCCCTAATTGTGATGGCATCAGTGTGGTTTGGGCGTTGATTGAGAATAATGTCTTGTACACAGGCCCTGATGTAAATTTGGTACTTGACCTTCTCAATATGGTACTGACACATAATTGTTTATATAATGGCAAATTTTACCTACAGACGTCTGGGTGTGCGATGGGTTCGAATGTGGCCCCATCGTATGTGAATGCCTATAGTAGGGTAGCAGAAAGTGAAATCTTTTTGACCTGTTCGTGATATGGACAGGACCATAAAGTCAATTCATCCAGTTCATCGATACACTTAATTCATTAAATAGTCTGATTAAATTTACCTATAACAGTGCACAAACGGTCAATTTTCCAGATGTATCTGTGACAATACAGAATGGCCATATTAACACCACTTTATTTCACAAAGCTACCGATCGAATACGTTATTGCATGCTACTAGTTTCCATACCAAAACATGTAAATATGGGCTCCCGTTTTCACAATTTGTATGAGCAAAAAGGATATGTAGTGATGAGTCTTTTGCAGAGCAACAAATTGACATTATGATACAGAAATTTTTGGTAAGGCGATACATTAAGGATTCCCTGTTAAAAGCCAAAACAAGAGATATGGTATTGCTGAGAGCTAAATTGCTACAGAGAAATGAAAGAAAAGTGCATGGTGAATTCATGCCTTGGGTAAACCATTATAATCCTCGAGGTGGTGCAATTAAGAAGGTATACAAAGGGTTATGGCCAGTAGTTCAATCTGATCCTTCTTTGAATTTGAGTGAGACTCGGATCATGCCCTGTTATACTAGGGAGTGCAACCTTCGTGATCTAGTAATGAAGACTGGTATCACGTAGTTAAAATCTTCTATATCTCAAGCTCGGTTGTTACCGATGCCTGAATTGTACAACAAGCAGGTATATGACTAGCACAACTAACTTTAAACATCCACACACTGGTAAGGGCATTGTTATCAGACATAGATTCACTAGTCTAACTAAATTTATAGTACATCTAATTACATGCTCATGTGGGCCAGTTTCATGGGCAAAATTAAGCGCACACCACGAGAGAGAATAGCAATGCATCGTTCTTCCATAAAAGCAGCTTTTGAAAAGGGACAGAGAGATCAAGTTGTTGCTAGACATTTTCTCAAAGCTGGACATATTACCGTATATACTCGAGCATAAGCCGACTCTTTCAGCACATTTTTCTATGCTGAAAAAGCCCCCCTCGGCTTATACTCGAGTCAACGGCTGCAGCAGACGCCGTGGGCTGTGTGGGCGTCCGCTGCAGCCGGCTCCAGGGACAGACACTAGAGGTCATTATTGACCTCTAGTGTCTGTGCGGCGTTGCTATGGGAGAGATGTCATGACGTCTCTCCCATAGAGATGATCGGGTGCCGGGAAGCGGGCGCCGGAGCGGGCGGACGGACGGAGCGGCGGCCAGACGGAGCGGGCGGACAGACGGAGCGGAGCAGCGCAGCAGCAGAAGAAGCGGTCAGGAAGCAGGAGCGGGGCAGTGGTAAGTATTGTTTTTGTGTGTGTTTGTGTGTTTGCAAGTGGCGACGGGGGCACAGCAACAGGGGCAAAGAAAGAGGGGGCACAACTACTGGGGGCAAAGAAAGGGGGCACAACTACTGGGGGCAAATAAAGGGGGCACAACTACTGGGGGCAAAGAAAGAGGGGTCATAACTACTGGGGGCAATGAAAGAGGGGGCACAACTACTGGGGGCAAAGAAAAAGAGGGCATAACTACTGAGGGCAATGAAAGAGGGGGCACAACTACTGGGGGCAAAGAAGGGGCATAACTACTGGGGGCAAAGCAACGGGGGCATGTTTTTATCTGGCACTGTTGGGGGATATCTGTCACTGGGGGTATATGTGGCACTGGGGGCACAACCCTAGCAACAAGCATTACCCCCTGGCAACAAGCATAACACCTACTGCATGAAACCCCTGGCAATGAGCATGACACCCTGAGCATGAAAACCCCTGGCACCGTGCATTTACCACCCTAGGCTTATACTCGAGTCAGTAATTTTTCCCAGTTTTTTGTGGTAAAATTAGGTGCCTCGGCTTATATTCGGGTCGACTTATACTCGAGTATATACGGTATGTGTCTTTCCAGATACATTTTGATAGATTATATTCCTTCATCGTTACGCAGAGGAGATCGCGATGGAAAACTGTTGAGTTGTGAAGCTCAGTGGATACATCGATTGGGGACCTTAGCCCCTAAGTGTCTCAATGAGACTTCTGGGATCCGTTGTTTTCTTTGAATACATTATGATGTTAGGAGGTTGATCAGTGTTTGTATTTAAATGTAGGATGCATCAGAGTATGACATTGATTTGAATGTTCTTGTGTACTATGCTTTCTTTAAAAACAATGTTATATGATACTGTTTATATGAGGATGTGTTTTATTCTTCTAATGTAGGATACAGCTGAGGTTATTTGTGGCAGTGTAGCAATCAATTTTTTTATTGCATTTTAGTACATTATTTACCTTTTGTATACATTTGTAACTGTCAATGTGTCATATTGTGGCAAATATATCTGTCTTTGTATATGTAATTTGTTGGATCGTTTTTTCACAGTAACCAATGTGGTTGATACATTGTATTTGGGTGTTTTGATCGGTAGTCTTGCCAACGGACACTGAATGATGATGTCCAATTTCAGGAGTCCCAGCGCCAGACACTACATGAGGGGATGGGTTGATATATAAGGTTTGTAATGTTTGTTGTATATGTTTATCCTGATGATGAGATAATAAATATCGAAACATTGATACTACACAGTGATATATGAAGTTTTTTTTATCCGAGTGCCACCTGTCTGTTTGTGTGTATGTGTATATATATAAATATATATATATATATATGTATATATATATATATATATACATACACACACACTATACACACACACATATATATATATATATATATATATAGATATAGATATATAGATATACACATATACATACGGAAACCCCTTCCAGTAAATCCTGCATTTGCCCCTGAGGTCCCGTGAGGCTCTGCTAGCATTGGGGGTTTTGGTGGGGTTTTTTTGCTGAAAATGCATCTAAAGCTGGGAACCAACTAGGCGATATATCGGCTGTTCGAATGGGGCAATATATCGCAAGCCCATCAGCAGGTGTGTATACCCGATTTGTCCATGTCATTCACAGACATAATGTGTTGGCCTCTCATCACAGGTGATGGGCGATATATCAAAAGATATATTTGCGCATTTGGCTGTGTGTCTACGGGTCATTTGCCGACTGCTTGCACTCTTGCTGCAGGGGCTGACACCACATCTGGGCGGAAAAATTAAAATGACGCCCCAGCTGGGTGCCCTGACAAACATATGGAGCGATTTATCGGTAAGTGTGTATACCTGAATCGGCCACTCTGATGGTGCATTGGTGGATCCACTGCCATATCTGTTTGGTGTGTACATTGCCTTTGTTGCAATGACATGCAACTAGCACACAACAGAAGGCTGTACTGAGTAATTTGATATGACTTATACATCTGTGTTCTACTGAGTCTCTAAATCTGTGTACGTAGTGCTGCAATGCAGTAACCACAGCTTTTTCCACACCAGTTTTCTATGTAAAAAGACTTAGTTGTGCAGAAATATACAAGTGTTGCATATCAAATTAATCAACACATTCTCCTGGTGCATCCTAGTTGCATCACATTTTTGGCAAAAAAAGATGCTCGACGATAGCAGAGTTGCTCAGGTTCTGGCTCACTTATGCCAGGCATCTCCAGCTGCGTGGCATAGTAAGGCTAGATGTATGAGGTCACATCTGTATTATGCAAAAAAAAATAGATGTACTGTACACCTAACTCCTCCTGAAGTCCATATGGCATAAAACCCACTGCAAGCTGTGCATAGACCAGTTGAATTTTGAGTTTCCTGAAATCATGACTCATCGCATCATGCACCTGTTAAGGTTGACCATACAAGCACAAGCTAGGTAGAGTAGAGGCATAGACACAATATTGCTGTGCTAGCACTTAGTCAACCTCTTATTCATCTAGCAAACTACTGTACCTAAAAAACTAAATGAGGATTATAATGCCACTCTTCTCCTCCTAAGGGCAGCATTATACTCCTTTGGTGCACATAGCAAACCAAGCTCCTCCTAATATACAGGGCAGCATTCATTGGCATTAACTTTTTATTTGTGCATTGCACGGTCACACTGGTGCTGCAACTTAACTGCCCAGTGTTCATAATACAGAGGCAGCATTAACACTTGGGGGTATATTTAGTAAAAGGTGATTTGGATTCTATTTAAAATCATCCACAAGAGAACCAACATCCCTACAAAATCAACTACAGTGTTTCTATTCCAAATAACTCATTAACTAAAAGTTAATTTTGGGTTCCACTTTCAAATCACAAGGTGAAGTGATTTCTATTTGAAGTTCTACATCTGATGAATTCACACACAAATCATCTCAACATTGACTAAAAAACGAGTAAAAAAATAAGGGCCGAGGGCAATTTAATCTTGCAACACTTTTTTTTCTGCCACTGATGTGTTGCAATGTTTTATAGATGTGTTATGAGTTGCTGTGTGTTTGTGCCGCTGCTCTGTTGCCTAAATTGGACGAAAACAATATTGTGAACTGTGAGGTGGTCAAACTTAACTAGAAATGACTGAAAAAAATGTCATTGAACTTAATAATAATGTAGGAACAAAAACAGGCCCAAATTACATGATTTTAGCTGTTTTTCGCATTTAAAAAATACAGATCCAAAAACAAAACACATGAGGTTAGTTCTGCAAAATTAAAACCAAATCACAAAATTAATACAGATCTTGAACCCAAACACAGAGGTCAGCGTAATAGTACATATACTCATTCCAACACCCCTGGAAAGTCACAAAATCAGGAAGTACGTTTGTGGAACTCCAAATCCATATAAGCTCTGACATTCATTGGCCTCTTCAGCATGGTGCGCTTCTAGAACAATAGGCACCATCACAATCTGGTAGCCAGGGCATAATCGAATATTTGGTTTCACAACCAAATGTTAATATAAAAAGAACAAAGTACAGTATTGATCTCTTTTATTAATTCATGGTACAGTTCCCTATGTATAAGGCATATTTAAGGGAGATGTATTAATGTTTGTAGAGAGATAAAATGGAGAGAGTTAACGTACCAACCAATCAGCTAGCGTCATTTTTCAAACTCAGCCCGAAAAATGACAGAAGCTTAGGTGTTAGTACTTTTTCTCCAACCTTTGATAAATCTACTCCTTAATGTATATTTTGGGTTTCAAAATATTTTAGGATTAGTGCTACTCAAAATATTAACATAAGCCCACAATTGTCTGGTAAGAAGTATACACCTACAGTACATTCAAATTATCATCTTTATAAACCTTCTCCCTTGCCCTAAATGTGCAGAAGTCTTACATTAATTTTGATGGAGTAATAGTAAAAAGCAACACATACTGTACAGTAAGAAGAAATTACCAAATGAATGGAGGATCGAGCGCTAGCTGGTGCTGTGTTTCTAATGCTGCTGCTACGATAATTTGGGGTTAGTTTGTTACACCCCAACCACACATCAAAAAGATACAAGAAGAAAGATAGCAGCGCTGACTGAATTGATATGTATAATAAATAATATGAAGGATTGAGTGATAGATAAAATTAAACAATTTAATAAATCATTATAAAAAATATTAACAACGGCCTTTAAATAAAAAATGGATAAGTAACCATATCTTTAAAAACAATTCATAAGGGTCAACAATTGACTGCCTAACACATAAGCATCCGTTCCTAATGTAGAACCTTGAACTATTAGCAGATGGAGACAGACTGACAGCGCAGTCACACCGATGCACTTTACCCAATAACCGCTAGAGGCCTTTGAAAAAGCTGCAGTGCCTAGCAGTGAAACGCGTTAGGAGGAGGCTATCTGGGTCAATTTCAACTCTATATTTGACTGCCACACATTATCCGGACCAAACACTGGACTTTTGCCATCTGCTGATTAACTGAGACATCAATTCCCGATTAAGGAGCACCATTCACCCCATCTTCATAAAGAGGACACCGTAATAAATGAGGATCCCGAATTTGACTGATTGGAAGCTACAACTTCAGTGACGTTTCCTAAGGGACTACACCTCTAGCGGTTATTGGGTAAAGTGCATCGGTGTGACTGCGCTGTCAGTCTGTCTCCATCTGCTAATAGTTCAAGGTTCTACATTAGGAACGGATGCTTATGTGTTAGGCAGTCAATTGTTGACCCTTATGAATTGTTTTTAAAGATATGGTTACTTATCCATTTTTTATTTAAAGGCCGTTGTTAATATTTTTTATAATGATTTATTAAATTGTTTAATTTTATCTATCACTCAATCCTTCATATTATTTATTATACATATCAATTCAGTCAGCGCTGCTATCTTTCTTCTTGTATCTTTTTGACATACTGTACAGTAACAGAATTCTTATTCATTTTACAAGGAAGTCCTCAAGAATATACAGTATACTGTAAGCTGACATGTCCAGATAGTGCCCACTCCATCCTGTACCTCTGTGGAAGGGTTTATTCAACAGTAGCTAAATTAGTTAATATATGTTTAAGAAATCCCCCAGATATGCAGGAAGTCTCTGCAATTTTATACATGCTATAAGCCACCCAGTGGTTTATTATTTCAGTAATCCATAACTCTTTAATAAAAAATCTAAAATAACCAATTACTATAAATAAGAAGTAATGACTCTGACACAGATATTTTACGAAATAGGTCCCCAACTAAGTTATTGATCCAATTTAAATAAATTAGTTGGTGTGGAAGAAGAAGCAGTACAACCTCAGCCACAGCCATATGAAATATTTAAATAAATTGGGGTGGCAACCATCCCAGCGCAAATAGGATTGGGCAATATCACTCCCCCTCAAAAGGCATAGAACTGGTCCCTCCCTGAGATGGAGACCAGCTCCTCAGCTGAGATAGAGACAAAACCACCACTCTCACAGGTAAAGTACCGCCCAAACACTCAACAAGGTACACTGTTTTCCATCTAAAGTAGTTTGCCTCCCATGTTGGAAAAGAAAGAGAAAAAAATCCCCCCCGCCAAAAAAAAAAGAAAAAAACAAAAAAAAACACATACAAACTATCAAAGACTGGAAAGAGGAAGATGTATTCTCTGCCACTTTACTTAAAAAAAACTAGTCCCTCCAACTAAAGTCTTATTGGCTAATTTAGGATGACTCCAAAACTGGTGATCCTAAGCTACAGTAACTCCTTAACTTTTCCCTAACAAAAGGATTGATTACATTAAGAAAACAGGTTCTTACCTCTTCTAACACTTAAGTATTCTGATCCTTTAACCAACTCAATCTTCAAAGGATACAAGTAGTCCACTATGCTAATTATAATTTGAGACTTTCTTAAAGAGGATCCACCCATTTAAAACTTAAAACATCTTTACTTTCAAATGTTTTTATATTAGATATAATACAGAACTTTACATATAAAAGCTTAACTTTATTAAAAAATAATAATTGTGATGTATTGGTGACACTTGCTTTTTATAAACTGGAAGGATTACATTGAACATACAGTATTTTTTTAGATACTTTTACATTTATGTTACCTATCACAGTGTTTTTGGTTATTCATTTCAGTTTTCTTCTTTTTACTGAAAGTCCTGTATATCTTTATACATAACACGGTTAATCTCTTAAACATGTCTTGAGAAATGGATGAACTGGAGGGAAATTCTGAAATTCTTAAGTGAGACATTGAACTGGCTGAAATTATTATATTTTGCATGTGTTTTACTATGTAAATGTGTAAGCAATAAGGCAAAGTAGAATGGAGATTGAGATACTGATAAAAATGTGAAATTTTAATTTATCTTAAGGTGCATCCTCAAATTCTTAATTTCTTCAGCTGTCTATGTGTGAATATTAGCCTTCCCTGTTGAGAGTTATTATTACTCACATACAAAGAAAAGTTACCAGCCTAATTTGGTAATTTGTATATTGAAATAATTTAATTTTCAAAGTGTATCTGACATATATTTAACAGACCTACTATATGTAACATTTCCTCTAGGCAGATTTGCATTGATGAATTTCAGAAGTAAATATTGCCTTCCCATAAGGAATATGAAAATTATCCATGCATGAAATATCTATATTTACTTAAACAGAGACTATTTTTTTTACTCACAATAATTGATGAATGAGAAGCAGGAGAAACTCAATATTAATTTTCAACAATTTGATAATATACATTCTACTGATTTTTTTTTTTTTGTATTAATTCTCTTTAGCAAACAATCGGCAAAAATTCAGCAGATGTGTAAAATGATTATGAATTATTAGGGCAGTATGGATGGTGTAATGGTTAGCATTACTGCCTCACAGCACTGAGGTCATTGGTTCGATTCCCACCATGGCCTGTGCAGAGTTTGTATATTCTCCCCGTACTTGCGTGGGTTTCCTCCTGGTACTCCAGCTTCCTCCCACAATCTAAAAATATACTAGTAGGTTAATTGACTCCCAACAAAAATGAACCCTAGCATGAATGTGTTGGTGTGTACATGTGATAGGAAATATAGATTGTAAGCTCCACTGGGGCAGGGACTGGTGTGAATGGCCAAATATTCTCTGTAAAGCACTGCAGAATGTGTTTGTGCTATATAAATAACTGGTAATAATAATAATAATAATAATAATAATAATAATTACCTATGGCCCCCAAAGGCAAATAGCCTGTACACTCTTGGTTTTTTAGAGTATCTCAGTTTCTCCTACTATAGTGTGAATAATATACAGATGGGTCCGTTATCTTGACCTTTTTCTGCACCTAGACGGAGGTTTAATCACGCCTAGGTGATAGCTTAGGTTGCTGAGTTTAATCACGGACAGGAGCGTTGAGGCGCGACTAGATAATCAGCATGCAATACATATCTCCACCACTGGGTGGCTAATGCTTCACTAATCCCGTACTTTAGATCGAATAGCGGCGGATTGATCTACAGCTCTGGCAAATGGTCAGTGATGACTGTAATGTTAATAGATGGTGACCAATGGTCAGATGGGGAGAGTTAAAAAATAAATAGTTTATACAGACACAAACGAACTTGTTAAAACACTTGTGTATACAGACGCAAGATTGTGTATGCAAACACAACTAATGTGTGAAAGGAAGTATGTACAGTGCATAAATACCATGCTTTTGAAATACATGTATGAGCATCCGAGTCCCCTAAGGCATAAACCAACACCAATGGGAAGGAATCGCTCTTTGCTGTACTTTTACACATGAACTTGTGAATCTCTCATGAAGCGTCGTGAGCTAGCAATGAAGTCTCCAACCTCCCACGCTGAGAGTCCTGGGTTCAAGCCCCAAAGAGCCAACCTTTTTTTTGTTATGTGTTCCCGTGACATTCACTTTTTTTTGTAATTCAATGGAAGGGTGCACACAGGTTTCACATAAATCAGAGTAAATCTGCAGGAGCGACTCATTCCATTATATACAATACACAGCGGTACTGAACAGCCATAGACATAAAGTACAGGTAAATATAAATTAGTGTATTCTGACGCAACTAACTGTTCGAGCAACACAGTACTGTAGATCATTGGCGTTAGATAATCTGTGTTGTGAGAATCTGTGTTGTACTTAATGAGAAGAGATCACTGCTACTGTACCATTTACACATCTACACAGTATCAACGTGACTGCAGTTCTCTATATGATTTTCCTACATACTGTAGCCTGCATGAACTGTGCAGGCTCCCAGGGGGGAAGGGGAAAGTGGGATGGGGGTATGGTGATGCAGTGGAAAATACTGTGTTCAAAGAAAAGGCATAATCAAAACCAAGTGCTGCCACATGGTGGGGGTTCACGTGCCTCAGACTTTTTGTCAGTTTGCTATGCGATCAAGTCCAGTGTATCGTTATGTGCATAGACCTCGCTTATCCCTATCACCCCTGTGTACTGTATTTTAGCTAGGGGATTGTGACGCTCCTTCAGCATTGGTCTATAGCCTGCAAAACATATGCCGTCGCTCGCTCCATATCCGAGCGCTACCATGAGGTGGGGGTTCACGGGCGGCGGCCATTTTGTCAGTTTGCTATGTAATTGAGTCCGGTGTACCGTAATGTGCATAGAGCTCGCTTATCCCTATCGCCCCTGTGTATTTTAGCTAGGGGATTGTGACGCTACTTCAGAATTGCCCCGTAGCCTGCAAAATCTGTGCTGTTACTTACTCCATAGCCGAGTGCCTCCATGGGGCAGGGAGTCAAAGGCAGCAGCCATTTCAGTTGAGTCTGCCCTGCTACAGAATTGTATGTGAACCGTACAGTGCATAGAAACTTAACAGTAGAAAAGTTCCTGCAGCTTTGCCCTGCTTTATGTAAAACTTGTGTGCACACTTGTATTGAATGTGAAAGTATACTACAGTACGATAGATATAAAAATAAAAAAATAATAAAGTGTCTTGAAAAAACTATCATGCATTTGTACTTTAGGGATCGAACCTGGGACTCTAAGTATAGGAAGCGGAACACTTCACCACTCGGACACTTCGCCGCCGACAAATGCATAAATCCATTGGTTTTGATTATGCCATAATGGCTACGGGATTAGGACGCTAACATACAATATCCATAACATCAATAGGCAACAATGTACTTGTAACACGTCCGTTTGCGTCTGTGTACACTACTGGTTTTATGTTGCTTTGTCTGCGGGACTTGGACGCTCACATATTCCTAAAGTACTGTAAATGGACCATATATGCTGTACTATTTGCGTCTGTACTGTATATACTGTATGAAATAATGTAACGTAATGAGACGCTGTATATACTGTATGCAGCGTAATGAGACGCACTAGTAAAGTAGTTCTTACTATGTATTTCAGTATTGTATTTTATGGGAGACCACACGCATGTGCAGTGGTGATTGTAAAAAGCGACATCTGGTGGATGATCGCAGGTATTACACTTAAAGGTAACGACAAATGCTCTGTGCGCCTCCCTGCCACTAGGCACGCCTCTCTGCAACTAGGTGCGCCTCCCTGCACCCTGGCACGCTGCGTATGCCCGATCGTGACTAACGCCTCAGCCAGCCAAGATAACGGAGGACCCATCTGTAGAGTCAACATAGGGAAGAAAGCAGGTGGGATTGGATATATTAATACTGAAATTAATAAGAACATGGTCAATAAGAAGGTAGTAAAATCAGAATGAATTTATACTTTGAGCAAGCTCAAACTGAAAACTCATATTAATGCATTTAATAAAGGTATTAAAAATGAGAAATTTTAAAAAATAAAATAAGTTTGATGCATACCTGGATCTGCATAATTTTTCTGTTTAAGGGAAGTCGACACATATGAGATCCTTGAAAAGCATCCTACCAGAATGTATGACAAGATATTGTACCAATTCCTGAACAAGGAGAAAAGTGTAGGAATTTTGTCTAAAGGTGAATAGGAGTATTTTTCAGAAGATAAAAAAACACCTGTTTTATTATTGCTTCCTAAGATTTATAAAAATCTGAATATCCTCCAGGTAGGCAAATTATCTCTGGTATATTGTAAAGTATATCTAAAACATCACAGTATACTCACATATTTCTACATCCAGTGTAGGTTGAACAAAAGAGTAGTGTCCTTCCTGAGAAAGGCGCTAGGTGCTATATGTACAGTATATATATATACACTGCTCAAAAAAAATAAACGGAACACTTAAAAAACACAATGTAACTCCAAGTCAATCACACTTCTGTGAAATCAAACTGTCAACTTAGGAAGCAACACTGATTGACAATCAATTTCACATGCTGTTGTGCAAATGGAATAGACAACAGGTGGAAAGTATAGGCAATTAGCAAGACACCCCCAATAAAGGAGTTGTTCTGCAGGTGGTGACCACAAACCACTTCTCAGCTCCTATGCTTTCTGGCTGATGTTTTGGTCACTTTTGAAAGCAGGCAGTGCTTTCACGCTAGTGGTAGCATGAGACGGAGTCTACAACCCACACAAGTGGCTCAGGTAGTGCAGCTCATCCAGGATGGCACATCAATGCGAGCTGTGGCAAGAAGGTTTGCTGTGTCTGTCAGCATAGTGTCCAGAGCATGGAGGCACTACCAGGAGACAGGCCACTACATCAGGAGACGTGGAGGAGGCCGTAGGAGGGCAACAACCCAGCAGCAGGACCGCTACCTCCGACTTTGTGCAAGGAGGAACAGGAGGAGCACTGCCAGAACCCTGCAAAATGACCTCCAGCAAGCCACAAATGTGCATGTGTCTACTCAAACGATCAGAAACAGACTCCATGAGGGTGGTATGAGGGCCCGACGTCCACAGGTGGGGGTTGTGCTTACAGCCCAACACCGTGCAGGACATTTGGCATTTGTCAGAGAACACCAAGATTGGCAAATTTGCCACTGGCACCCTGTGCTCTTCACAGATGAAAGCAGGTTCTCACTGAGCACATGTGACAGACGTGACAGAGTCTGGAGACGCCAAGGAGAACGTTCTGCTGCCTGCAACAACTTCCAGCATGACCGGTTTGGCAGTGGGTCAGTAATGGTGTGGGGTGGCATCTCTTTGGGGGGCCGCACAGCCCTTCATGTGCTCGCCAGAGGTAGCCTGACTGCCATTAGGTACCGAGATGAGATCCTCAGACCCCTTGTGAGACCATATGCTGGTGCGGTTGGCCCTGGGTTCCTCCTAATGCAAGACAATGCTAGACCTCATGTGGCTGGAGTGTGTCATCAGTTCCTGCAAGACGAAGGCATTGATGCTATGGACTGGCCCGCCCGTTCCCCAGACCTGAATCCAATTGAGCACATCTGGGACATCATGTCTCACTCCATCCACCAACGCCACGTTGCACCACAGACTGTCCAGGAGTTGGCAGATGCTTTAGTCCTGGTCTGGGAGGAGATCCCTCAGGAGACCATCCGCCACCTCATCAGGAGCATGCCCAGGCATTGTAGGGAGGCCATACAGGCACGTGGAGGCCACACACACTACTGAGCCTCATTTTGACTTGTTTTAAGGACATTACATCAAAGTTGGATCAGCCTGTAGTGAGTTTTTCCACTTTAATTTTGAGTGTGACTCCAAATCCAGACCTCCATGTGTTAATAAATTTGATTTCCATTGATAATTTGTGTGTGATTTTGTTGTCAGCACATTCAACTATGTAAAGAACAAAGTATTTAATAAGAATATTTCATTCAGTCAGATCTAGATGTGTTGTTTAAGTGTTCCCTTTATTTTTTTGAGCAGTGTGTATACTGTATACAATTATTATTATTATTATTATCAACAATTAAGTCATGATATATGCTAATGTATTACTTTGCCACTTTTATTCTATGGTAATTAAAGAAGTAGGTCTGTAAATATGCCACAAGATGAAGACTTAGAACAAAAAGTGGAAAACAGAGAATTCACCCAACTCCCAACAAACAACAGGTACAAGAAAAATTATTATTCACTCAAATATGTGTTATTCTAAATAGCATGTAGGATTGATGGACACCTAGTGAAAAACCATACACCACAAAGTGTGAATAACACAGAGTCATATTCTCAGTATAATGTTTTTAGGGTTCCGTCATATTCCACTTATGGGCATGGCTCCGTTCTATTACTTTTATATTTTTAGTGTCTGAATTTCAAATTCTATGTTCAGATGGACTAGGTGTGGGTTTTCATTTGGAATATCCATTTTGTTTTTGTGCTTGGATAATGGTCAGAGGGTTCCCAGAAAGCTGTGGTTGTGTAAAGCCACTACGCTGCACGGAAATTACATATTTTGGAAGATGGGCGGGAAGAATAGATCTTACAAAAATATGTTTCATGTCAGATGGTATCAATTTTGCCTTTGAAGCAAGGGCCAAAATCATAAGAAGTGAGGGAAGAAGGAGTTGGTAATGGGGAATGGAAGAGTAGCCAATTGATAGTAGCAGAGAGGCAACAAGGATTGTTGGACAAAGTGGAGATTATGGATCTGTAATAGGTTTGTTAATTTATATGAAGAATTTAAAGTGGATGTAGTCAGTGTTGGAGAGGGATTTTCTGGCATTCAGTAGAGCAGTAAAATTTTTGCAGATAGCAAGTCTGTTTGGAGTGCCAGGGCTGGAGTGTAGAATATCAGATATTTTTTGAGGTGGCTGACGCTGCTTCATTATGGTCTTAGGAGGGTGTGGTACTGTAGACAATCAAAAGAATCATTAGAGAACAACAAAGAATAATTGGGAGAGGAGAATGGTTGGAAAGAGGTAGAGAAGTGAGCAGAGTGAAGACCGTTAAGGTTGTGGTGTGTGCACAAGTCTATTGGTACAGGCAGAGAAGCAGGAGGTGAGATGGAAGGAAAGAAGATTGTAGTAATAGAGTGGGAAGGCAGAAATTAGAGATGTCACCTACATGGAAGAACGGAGGGTGCACGAAATGGCCATTGAGATGGATGGGAAATGACTTGCATTGATAGAAATCATAGAAAGAAAATAATATGAGTTTAGAGGAAGCAGTGCCAATAGGGATGTTAGAGGATTTTTGAACTCCCCAATAATAATAGTTGTTAAGGTTATGGAAAGGAAGTCTGAAAGCCATCTTTTAGTATTGTTGAGGAATCGGGAGAAAGGGTATGAGGGCAATAACTAAAAGTGACATACTGTAGTGACATGGAACTGAAGTAGAAAGAAGAGCTATATGGAATGAACTGACAGGAGTAGAAGGAGAGAAAGGGTTCATAAGAATGGCACTGTAGTTTCAACCAGGAGTTAGTAGGATGCCTAATCCAGAGCAAGGAATGTAGGTGAAGGAAAAACCTTCATAGGAGAGTGTAGCATGGGACACAGTGTCAGAAGGAGATGTCTACGTTTTATTGATGTCTATGAGACTAAAGCACTGAGAAATTATGTGGATGGATGTCAGTTTGTTGTAGATAGATCTGTGCTCAGGAGATGGTGCAGTGGGTGGATGAATGAGGTTAGAGGGTACGAGGTGCAGAGCATTTTAATTAAAAAACAGGTAATGTACAGATGGGAATAATAAGACAGATTTTAAATCAATTGGAAGTAGAGGATAGAAGAAATGTTGGGCACTCAATAAAATAGAACGGAATGAGATAATAGGGAGTGCATTGAGACATAAAGGGAAGATCAGATTGTGGAGTACTGAGAAAAGTATGTGAACATGGAACAGGGATATGGGAAGACTAGACAGACATAAGGTACATGGGAAGGCTAGACAGACATAAGGTACTGGATAGTAGGAAGAGGAAGACACAATCAAGAAAAGAATGCAGGAAGAAATGGGATGCTGGATGGAGGGGAGGAGAAAGGGAGAAAGACAAGGCCATTAAAACAGTGTATGGCATATTCAATAGTCAAGTAATACTGCAGAGTTGAGCAAGTAAATGACATAGGAATAAATAGGTTAGGAATCAAATGAAAGAGAAAGGGTTAAGCTACTTAGTGGATTGAGGTTTACAAGTATCTAGGGAAAGGGTCCATGCAGCAATTGCCTGTACAATGACAAAGGCAAATAGCTTTTGTAATGATAAAGATGTCAAAAGACTACTGAACAGCAGGAATGTGGTCACTAGTTCAAAGCAGTAATGGTGACATAAGGGATGTTTGTAGAGTATATACTGTAGGATTTGGTAGAAAAGTAGAATTCAGATGAGGTTGCAATAGGCTTAATTGGGGAGGTGATGTGGTTGCAGGATTATTTGACTGAAAAGGTAATGGAGGGTCAGGCAGTGCCAGTGCTTTCATTCCAGGTATAGTGGACAGGTGACCCTGAGGATGCAGATTCACTATCTAAAGTAGCTTACATGCACAATAGGTATAGTAGTGCAGAACAAGTAAAACGTGCACAATAAATCAGTGCCTTATAATATATATGAGTAAATTTGAGTAAATAAAGCATCAATTTTATTTTAATATTTTTATGCAACAGTTAAATACATTATACTCAATGATGTCACTGTACTGTACATGAAGTAGAAACCTTTTTGATTAGCAATGGGAAGGTGGTGATTTTGTAGGAACTTCAGCTGTCAAGTGGTACTGGGGGTGGTGGAGGTATGGGATGTGAGAATGAGTCAATTTAACTGCCATGTAAGTATCCTTAGGATAAGGCACTGATATTAATCCTTCAAAAGGCATGGCCAGAAATTATAGGATTGGGGAGCATTTTGGCCATTGACGTGCCTATTGAACCAAACTGATCTGTGGATGCTATGCAGACTGTCTATAAATCTGTTTTGGTGTCTTTATATCAAGTAACCAAAGAAGATTGGGCCTTGAAAAGTTAAAAATGTGAATTTGCTTCTTACTGTGTAATAAAACTGAGCCTCAGCCCGTTCCTGTTTTACTTGCTTTAGTTAATAGTGTCTGGATTAAGAAAGACACCAGAACTGATGATACAATGCCAACTACAGTAGATGTCTTTTTTTCCCTCACTGCCAGAAAAAAAGAGTAAAATTCACAAAGATTATATTTTAGTGTCATATTTTCAGAGATAATTAAATAAATATTACCTTAATTAGACACTTTGCCTGCAGTATTAGAGACTGACAGCAGAATGCCAAACCATGCAAAAATGTCCTTTTACAATACACTTTTTAATACATGCCATACATTATTATACATATGCTTATGTCTCTACTGATCATTATAGCTTGCCGTTTTGGAGCAGGACTAGATATCAAGGAACGATGAAGAAAAAGAATGTACTATTCATCAGTATCCATTTCTAGCTGACTGCTGCATATTGAGCAAGAGCTCAACATTCTGAGGAAATAATGAGCATTAAACATCACAGATTCTAAAAACAGCTTCAACATACGTATAGTTTTATTTCAGTGATTGAGAATTAAAGAAAATATATTTTGAGAAGAGGATGTAGCTGATCTCAAATTTACATACTTCTCACCTAATAACTAGACATACTGTAAATATCCCATAATAAATAAGGAGACATTTGGGAATTAATTAGATGAATGTGTCATTGATAGTTGTATCATCTAAAAAATAAAATAGACAAAGCTCACTGCAAAATCAACTTTACTATAGATCTTAGGGAGAAGGCAGAAGACTGAGCTACAGGTAGTGTTTCAGAATTGTGATTTTTTTTTATTTTATTTTATTTACATTAGCACGCTTATTTAATTGATAAAGGAATAATTTAATTATATAGAACAGCACTCAGTTTGCTTATACTCTATGCACATCTTAGCTCTTCTGTTATTATAGGGCCAAGAAGACATCAAAATTAGTTGTTTTTTTATGTTTTTTGTTTTTAAGCTGTTCTAAGTTAGAAACACAAACTCCTGAACCTACTCCACCACTATGCAGGTTTTCTTTTCACTGAGAAAGGCAGTTTCCCCACTGAAGCCCTCATTTGCCATTTTGACCATTTCCATTCTCAGCTCCTAGATATGAACATAGGGGCAAATTCAGTATGAATCGCAAGTAGCGATTCGTACAGAATTTTTGCTGAGGGGCCGCGGGCGCATGCGCAGCAGGCCCTACTGCGCATGCGCCCGCATTTTCTGCGGGGGGGCCACAGAAATACGATCGCTTTTGCCTGTCAATCAGGCAGAGGCAGTCGCAGGGCGGGAAGGGTGCGGCAACGCTCCATTTTCTGGGAGAAAACGGAGCATTGCGGGAGCGTGCCAGCCCAAACGGTGGGTTGCTACACACGAACCGGGCATGTCGGGGGTGTGGCCGCTGCAACAGCAAAAATGGCGCCGGGACTCCTGCGGCCGCAGCTAAGCTGCGCCGGCAGGAGTCATCCTTAATTTCTGCTAACAAGCAGAAATTGCATGCTGTTCACAATTTCTGCTTGAAGCAGAGGGGGAGGCATCGATCAGCAAGCTGGGCGGCCCCCAGCATGCGTGCTAATGGTTAGCAAATTCTGCTGATAAGCAGAATTTGCTAAGCTTACTGAATTGGCCCCATAATGTCATATAATTAAAGAACAATGGTCATTGTTTACATGAAAAACAGCAATGCAAACTTAACATTCATGTTTGTAAGTAAAGCAAAAAAGCAAGCAACTGGGAAAAACCATGTTGCTTTGCAGGTAGGGCAGATATAACATGTGCAGAGAGAGTTAGGATTTGGGTATGTTGTGTTCAAGTTGAAATCTAAATTGCAGTGTAAATATAAAGCTGTCTAAATTTTTTGAGCTACTTGTAAAAGAAGCCAGTATTTACCCTGCACAGAAAATAAATGACCTATCGAAATCTAAATCTCTCTGCACATGTTACATCTGTCCCACCTGCAGAGCAACATGGTTTTGTCTAATTGTTTGCTTTTTTTCTTTACTTGCAAACATGAATCAAGCTAATGGGGGTAATTCCAAGTTGATCACAGCAGGATTTTTGTTAGCAATTGGGCAAAACCATGTGCACTGCAGGGGAGGCAGATATAACATGTGCAGAGAGACTTAGATTTGGGTGGGGTGTGTTCAATCTGCAATCTAATTTGCAGTGTAAAAATAAAGCAGCCAGTATTTACCCTGCACAGAAACAAAATAACTCACCCAAATCTAAAGGGCCCTACACATATCACGATGCGCCGCCGAGGTGCCCGACGGCCGATACGGCCGACGAGCGACCCGGCGGCGGGGGGGCAGTGACGGGGGGAGTGAAGTTTCTTCACTCCCCCCCGTCACGCGGCTGCATTGAAGTGCAGGCAAATATGGACGAGATCGTCCATATTGGCCTGCATGCACAGCCGACGGGAGACCAGCGATGAACGAGCGCGGGGACGCGCATCGTTCATCGCTGGAGTCTCCACACTGAAAGATATGAACGAGTTCTCGTTCATTTATGAACGAGATCGTTCATATCTTTCAGAAAATCGGCCAGTGTGTAGGGCCTATAACTCTCTCTGCACATGTTATATCTGCCTCCCCTGCAGTGCACCTGGTTTTGCCCAATTGCTATCAAAAATCCTGCTGCGATCAACTTGGAATTACCCCCCATATTCTTTACATAAAGATTATAGTTACCGTAATCCAAAATCCAGGAGAGTGACCAGTTTTACAACAAGAAGTACAGAGGAAAGAAAGGGGGTACTGCGTGGAAAAACATGAACAAAAATAGGGAAGAAAAGACAAACTGAAAGAAAGGAAAAGACAGGAGGAACAAAGAGAATGAGATAGAATTCAGTCAAAGAGCAGTGTTTTCATGGCTGAACCACTTTGCATAATAAAGAAATCAATCATTTTTAATACTTTTTCGAGAATCCTTTGCAAGCAATGACTGCCTGAAGTCTGGAACACATGAACATAACTAAATGCAGGGTTTCTTACTTTGTTATGATTTGCAAGGACTTTACTGCAGATGTATTTAGTTGTTGTTTGTTAATGGGTCTTTCTGCCTTTAGTATTGTCTTCAGCAATTAAAATGCATGCTCAATCAGGTTAAGATCAGGTGATTGAGTCACTCATTGCAGAATATTTCGCTGTTTTGCTTTAAATAAAACTACTGGGTAGCTTGCGCAGTATGTTTTGGGTCATTGTCCATCAGTAATGACACTGCCTTCACAATGTTTTACAGAAGATGTGGTATGCTTCAGATCATGAGCCATGATAAGCCTTCCCATTCTCTTTTCTTCCCATCATTATGGTACTAGAGATGTGCACCGGACACTTTTCGGGTTTTGTGTTTTGGTTTTGGATTCGGTTCCGCGGTTGTGTTTTGGATTCGGACGCGTTTTGGCAAAACCTCCATTTCGAATTTTTGTCGGATTCGGATGCGTTTTGGATTCGGGTGTTTTTTTCAGAAAACCCTCAAAAACAGCTTAAATCATAGAATTTGGGGGTAATTTTGATCATATAGTATTATTAACCTCAATAACCATAATTTCCACTCATTTCCAGTCTATTCTGAACACCTCACACCTCACAATATTTTTAGTCCTAAAATTTGCACCAAGGTCGCTGGATGGCTAAGCTAAGCGACCCAAGTGGCCGACACAAACACCTGGCCCATCTAGGAGTGGCACTGCAGTGTCAGACAGGATGGCAGATTTAAAAAATAGTCTCCAAACAGCACATGATGCAAAGAAAAAAAGAGGTGCAATGAGGTAGCTGTGTGACTAAGCTAAGCGACCCAAGTGGGCGGCACAAACACCTGGCCCATCTAGGAGTGGCACTGCAGTGTCAGACAGGACGGCACTTAAAAAAATAGTCCCCAAACAGCACATGATGCAAAGATAAATAAATAAAAAATAGAGGTACAAGATGGAATTGTCCTTGGGCCCTCATACCCACCCTTATGTTGTATAAACAGGACATGCACACTTTAACAAACCCATCATTTCAGCGACAGGGTCTGCCACACAACTGTGGCTGAAATGACTGGTGGGTTTGGCCCTCACCAAAAAAGAAGCAATCAATCTCTCCTTGCACAAACTGTCTCTACAGAGGCAAGATGTCCACCTCATCCTCATCCCCCGATTCCTCACCCCTTTCACGGTGTACATCCTCCTCCTCACAGAGTATTAATTCGTCCCCACTGGATTCCACCATCACAGGTCCCTGTGTACTTTCTGGAGGCAATTGCTGGTAAATGTCTCCATGGAGGAATTTATTATAATTCATTTTGATGAACATCATCTTCTCCACATTTTCTGGAAGTAACCTCCTACGCCGATCGCTGACAAGGTGACCGGCTGCACTAAACACTCTTTCGGAGTACACACTGGAGGGGGGGCAACTTAGGTAAAATAAAGCCAGTTTGTGCAAGGGCCTCCAAATTAGAGATGAGCGCCTGAAATTTTTCGGGTTTTGTGTTTTGGTTTTGGGTTCGGTTCCGCGGCCGTGTTTTGGGTTCGAACGCGTTTTGGCAAAACCTCACCGAATTTTTTTTGTCGGATTCGGGTGTGTTTTGGATTCGGGTGTTTTTTTCAAAAAACACTAAAAAACAGCTTAAATCATAGAATTTGGGGGTCATTTTGATCCCAAAGTATTATTAACCTCAAAAACCATAATTTACACTCATTTTCAGTCTATTCTGAATACCTCACACCTCACAATATTATTTTTAGTCCTACAATTTGCACCGAGGTCGCTGTGTGAGTAAGATAAGCGACCCTAGTGGCCGACACAAACACCGGGCCCATCTAGGAGTGGCACTGCAGTGTCACGCAGGATGTCCCTTCCAAAAAACCCTCCCCAAACAGCACATGACGCAAAGAAAAAAAGAGGCGCAATGAGGTAGCTGTGTGAGTAAGATTAGCGACCCTAGTGGCCGACACAAACACCGGGCCCATCTAGGAGTGGCACTGCAGTGTCACGCAGGATGGCCCTTCCAAAAAACCCTCCCCAAACAGCACATGACGCAAAGAAAAAAAGAGGCGCAATGAGGTAGCTGTGTGAGTAAGATTAGCGACCCTAGTGGCCGACACAAACACCGGGCCCATCTAGGAGTGGCACTGCAGTGTCACGCAGGATGTCCCTTCCAAAAAACCCTCCCCAAACAGCACATGACGCAAAGAAAAAAAGAGGCGCAATGAGGTAGCTGTGTGAGTAAGATTAGCGACCCTAGTGGCCGACACAAACACCGGGCCCATCTAGGAGTGGCACTGCAGTGTCACGCAGGATGTCCCTTCCAAAAAACCCTCCCCAAACAGCACATGACGCAAAGAAAAAAAGAGGCGCAATGAGGTAGCTGACTGTGTGAGTAAGATTAGCGACCCTAGTGGCCGACACAAACACCAGGCCCATTTAGGAGTGGCACTGCAGTGTCACGCAGGATGTCCCTTCCAAAAAACCCTCCCCAATCAGCACATGATGCAAAGAAAAAGAAAAGAAAAAAGAGGTGCAAGATGGAATTGTCCTTGGGCCCTCCCACCCACCCTTATGTTGTATAAACAAAACAGGACATGCACACTTTAACCAACCCATCATTTCAGTGACAGGGTCTGCCACACGACTGTGACTGATATGACGGGTTGGTTTGGACCCCCCCCAAAAAAGAAGCAATTAATCTCTCCTTGCACAAACTGGCTCTACAGAGGCAAGATGTCCACCTCATCATCACCCTCCGATATATCACCGTGTACATCCCCCTCCTCACAGATTATCTTCACGTCCAGTGTTGGGAAGGTCAGGCATCGCAACCGACACAATTGGACTCTCCTTGTGGATTTGGGATTTCGAAGAATGCACAGTTCTTTGCTGTGCTGCTTTTGCCAGCTTGAGTCTTTTCATTTTTCTAGCGAGAGGCTGAGTGCTTCCATCCTCATGTGAAGCTGAACCACTAGCCATGAACATAGGCCAGGGCCTCAGCCGTTCCTTGCCACTCCGTGTCGTAAATGGCATATTGGCAAGTTTACGCTTCTCCTCCGACAATTTTATTTTAGGTTTTGGAGTCCTTTTTTTTCTGATATTTGGTGTTTTGGATTTGACATGCTCTGTACTATGACATTGGGCATCGGCCTTGGCAGACGACGTTGCTTGCATTTCATCGTCTCGGCCATGACTAGTGGCAGCAGCTTCAGCACGAGGTGGAAGTGGATCTTGATCTTTCCCTAATTTTGGAACCTCAACATTTTTGTTCTCCATATTTTAATAGGCACAACTAAAAGGCACCTCAGGTAAACAATGGAGATGGATACTAGTATACAATTATGGACTGCCTGCCGAGTGCAGACACAGAGGTAGCCACAGCCGTGAACTACCGTACTGTACTGTGTCTGCTGCTAATATAGACTGGTTGATAAAGAGATGTCTATGTAACTATGTATGTATAAAGAAGAAAGAAAAAAAAACCACGGTTAGGTGGTATACAATTATGGACGGACTGCCTGCCGAGTGCAGACACAGAGGTAGCCACAGCCGTGAACTACCGTACTGTACTGTGTCTGCTGCTAATATAGACTGGTTGATAAAGAGATGTCTATGTAACTATGTATGTATAAAGAAGAAAGAAAAAAAAAAACACGGTTAGGTGGTATACAATTATGGACGGACTGCCTGCCGAGTGCAGACACAGAGGTAGCCACAGCCGTGAACTACCGTACTGTACTGTGTCTGCTGCTAATATAGACTGGTTGATAAAGAGATGTCTATGTAACTATGTATGTATAAAGAAGAAAGAAAAAAAAACCACGGTTAGGTGGTATACAATTATGGACGGACTGCCTGCCGAGTGCAGACACAGAGGTAGCCACAGCCGTGAACTACCATACTGTACTGTGTCTGCTGCTAATATAGACTGGTTGATAAAGAGATGTCTATGTAACTATGTATGTATAAAGAAGAAAGAAAAAAAAACCACGGTTAGGTGGTATACAATTATGGACGGACTGCCTGCCGAGTGCAGACACAGAGGTAGCCACAGCCGTGAACTACCGTACTGTACTGTGTCTGCTGCTAATATAGACTGGTTGATAAAAAGATGTCTATGTAACTATGTATGTATAAAGAAGAAAGAAAAAAAAACCACGGTTAGGTGGTATACAATTATGGACGGACTGCCTGCCGAGTGCAGACACAGAGGTAGCCACAGCCGTGAACTACCGTACTGTACTGTGTCTGCTGCTAATATAGACTGGTTGATAAAGAGATGTCTATGTAACTATGTATGTATAAAGAAGAAAGAAAAAAAAACCACGGTTAGGTGGTATACAATTATGGACGGACTGCCTGCCGAGTGCAGACACAGAGGTAGCCACAGCCGTGAACTACCGTACTGTACTGTGTCTGCTGCTAATATAGACTGGTTGATAAAGAGATGTCGTAGTAGTATGTATGTATAAAGAAGAAAAAAAAACCACGGTTAGGTGGTATACAATTATGGACGGACTGCCTGCCGAGTGCAGACACAGAGGTAGCCACAGCCGTGAACTACCGTACTGTGTCTGCTGCGACTGGATGATAAATGATATAAAAAATATATATATATCACTACTGCAGCCGGACAGGTATATATTATATATTATATAATGACGGACCTGCTGGACACTGTCTGTCAGCAGAATGAGTTTTATTTTTATAGAATAAAAAAAAAAACAACACACAAGTGAAGTCACACGACGAGTGTTTAACTTTTTCAGGCAATCATTATATAAGTATACTACTAACTATACTGGTGGTCAGTGTGGTCAGGTCACTGGTCAGTCACACTGGCAGTGGCACTCCTGCAGCAAAAGTGTGCACTGTTTAATTTTAATATAATATTATGTACTTCTGGCTCCTGCTATAACCTATAACTGGCACTGCAGTGCTCCCCAGTCTCCCCCACAATTATAAGCTGTGTGAGCTGAGCAGTCAGACAGATATATAATATATATAGATGATGCAGCACACTGGGCTGAGCCTGAGCAGTGCACACAGATATGGTATGTGACTGAGTCACTGTGTGTATCGCTTTTTTCAGGCAGAGAACGGATATATTAAATAAACTGCACTGTCTGGTGGTCACTCACTATATAATATTATGTACTGCTGGCTCCTGCTATAACCTATAACTGGCATTGCAGTGCTCCCCAGTCTCCCCCACAATTATAAGCTGTGTGAGCTGAGCAGTCAGACAGATATATAATATATATAGATGATGCAGCACACTGGGCTGAGCCTGAGCAGTGCACACAGATATGGTATGTGACTGAGTCACTGTGTGTATCGCTTTTTTCAGGCAGAGAACGGATATATTAAATAAACTGCACTGTCTGGTGGTCACTCACTAGTTAACTCTCTGCACTCTCTACACTTCTACAGTACTCCTCCTAGTCCTAAACTCAAGTAAATCTCTCTCTCTTATAATCTAAATGGAGAGGACGCCAGCCACGTCCTCTCCCTATCAATCTCAATGCACGTGTGAAAATGGCGGCGACGCGCGGCTCCTTATATAGAATCCGAGTCTCGCGAGAATCCGACAGCGTCATGATGACGTTCGGGCGCGCTCGGGTTAACCGAGCAAGGCGGGAGGATCCGAGTCTGCTCGGACCCGTGAAAAAAACCATGAAGTTCGGGCGGGTTCGGATTCAGAGAAACCGAACCCGCTCATCTCTACTCCAAATTGCCTCTTTTTCCTGCCAGTATACGTACAGACTGTCTGAGATGCCTACAGTGATGCTGTCACTCATATAATCCTCCACCATTCTTTCAATGGTGACAGAATCATATGCAGTGACAGTAGACGACATGTCAGTAATCGTTGGCAGGTCCTTCAGTCCGGACCAGATGTCAGCACTTGCTCCTTACTGCCCTGCATCACCGCCAGTGGGTGGTTTTGGAAATGTTATCGTTCTCCTGGCAGCTCAAGAGTCAGTAGAAAATGAAGGAGGAGCTGTTGGTGGGTCACGTTCCGCTTGACTTGACAATTGTCTCACCAGCAGGTCTTTGAACACCTTCATACTTGTGTCTGCCGGAAAGAGAAATACAACAAAGGCTTTAAACCTAGGATCGAGCACGGTGGCCAAAATGTAGTGCTCTGATTTCAACAGATTGACCACCCGTGAATCCTGGTTAAGCAAATGAAAGGGCTCCATCCACAAGTCCCACATGCCTAGCAGAATTGCTCCGTTTTAACTCCTCCTTCAATCTCTCCAGCTGCTTCTGCAAAAGCCTGATGAGGGGAATGACCTGACTTAGGCTGGCAGTGTCTGAACTGACTTCACGTGTGGCAAGTTCAAAGGGTTGGTGAACCTTGCACAACATGGAAATCATCCTCCACTGCGCTTGAGTCAGGTGCAGTCCCCCTCCTTTGCCTATATCGTAGGCAGATGTATAGGCTTGAAAGGCCTTTTGCTGCTCCTCCATCCTCTGAAGCATATAGAGGGTTGAATTCCACGTCGTTACCACCTCTTGCTTCAGCTGATGGCAGGGCATGTTTATGAGTGTTTGCTGGCACTCCAATCTTCGGCACGCGGTGGCTGAATGACGAAAGTGTCCCGCAATTGTTCTGGCCACTGACAGCATCTCCTGCACGCCCCTGTCGTTTTTCAGAAAATTCTGAACTACCAAATTAATTGTATGTGCAAAACATGGGACATGCTGGAATTTGCCCACATGTAATGCACGCACAATATTGGTGGCGTTGTCCAATATCACAAATCCCCAGGAGAGTCCAATTGGGGTAAGCCAATCTGCAATGATGTTCCTCAGTTTCCGTAAGAGGTTGTCAGCTGTGTGCCTCTTATGGAAAGTGGTGATACAAAGCGTAGCCTGCCTAGGAACGAGTTGGCATTTGCGAGATGCTGCTACTGGTGCCGCCACTGTTGTTGCTGCGGGAGGCAACACATCTACCCAGTGGGCTGTCACAGTCATATAGTCCTTAGTCTGCCCTACTCCACTTGTCCACATGTCCGTGGTTAAGTGGACAGTGGGTACAACTGCATTTTTTATGACACTGGTGACTCTTTTTCTGACGTCTGTGTACATTCTCGCTATCACCTGCCTAGAGAAGTGGAACCTAGATGGTATTTGGTACCGGGGACACACTACCTCAAGAAATTCTCTAAGTCTCTGTGAATTAACGGTGGATACTGGATGCACGTCTAACACCAACATAGTTGTCAAGGCCTGAGTTATCCGCTTTGCAACAGGATGACTGCTGTGATATTTCATCTTCCTCGCAAAGGACTGTTGGACAGTCAATTGCTTACTGGAAGTAGTACAAGTGGTGTTCCAACTTCCCCTCTGGGATGACGATCGACTCCCAGCAGCAACAACAGCAGCGCCAGCAGCAGTAGGCATTGCACGCAAGGATCCATCGGAGGAATCGCAGTTAGGAGAGGACTCATCAGACTTGCCAGTGACATGGCCTGCAGGACTATTGGCGTTCCTGTCTAAGGAGGAAATTGACATTGAGGGAGTTGGTGGGGTGGTTTGCAGGTGCTTGGGTACAAGAGGAAGAAGGGATTTAGTTGTCAGTGGACTGCTTCCGCTGTCACCCAAAGTTTTTTAACTTGTCAATGACTTCTGATGAATGTGCTCCAGGTGACGTATAAGGGAGGATGTTCCTAGGTGGATAACGTCCTTACCCCTACTTATTAGAGCTTGACAAAGGCAACACAAGGCTTGACACCTGTTGTCCGCATTTCTGTTGAAATAATTCCACACCGAAGAGGTAATTTTTTGGGTATTTTGACCAGGCATGTCAATGGCCTTATTCATCCCTCGGACAACAGGTGTCTCCCTGGGTGCCTGACTTAAACAAACCACCTCACCATCAGAATCCTCCTGGTCAATTTCCTCCTCACCGCCAGCAACACCCATATCCTCATCCTGGTGTACTTCAACAGTGACATCTTCAATTTGAATATCAGGAACTGTACTGTGGGTGCTCCTTCCAGCACTTGCAGGGGGCGTGCAAATGGTGAAAGGAGCCACCTCTTCCCGTCCAGTGTTGGGAAGGTCAGGCATCGCACCCGCCGACACATTTGGACTCTCCTTCGGGATTTGTGATTTAGAACGCACAATTCTTTGCTGTGCTTTTGCCAGCTTAACTCTTCATTTTTCTAGCGAGATGATGGGTGCTTCCATCGTCATGTGAAGCTGAACCACTAGTCATGAGGAACATAGAAGAGGGCCTTAGCCGTTCCTTGCCACTCCGTGTCATAAATGGCATATTGGCAAGTTTACACTTCTCCTCAGACGATTTTAATTTAGATTTTTGGGTCATTTTACAGAACTTTTGCTTTTTGGATTTTACATGCTTTCTACTATGACATTGGGCATCGGCCTTGGCAGATGACGTTGATGGCATTTCATCATCTCTGCCATGACTAGTGGCAACAGCTTCAGCACTAGGTGGAAGTGTATCTTGATATTTCCCTGTTTTACCCTCCACATTTTTGTTCTCCATTTTTTAATGTGTGGAATTATATGCCAGTAAAATATCTGGAATTAGACGGCAGTAATGTCTGGAATTAGATACCACTAGATAGATACCAGATACCACTTTGACTGGAATGATTATGACCTATGCACAGTGACAGGACACTACCACAGCACCCTACAGCAGCAAGATGCAGCACAAGACACTGGACTAGTATATTAGTAATGTACTATAGTATTACTGAGCACCACAATGCAGCACAAGACAATGAGCAGTGGTACTGAACACTGATGATGATACTACTGAGAACTGACACTGAGCAGCAAGATGCAGCACAAGACACTGGACTAGTATATTAGTAATGTACTGTAGTATTACTGAGCACCACAATGCAACACAAGACAATGAGCAGTGATACTGAGCACTGATGAGGACACTACTGAGAACTGACACTGAGCAGCAAGATGCAGCACAAGACACTGGACTAGTATATTAATAATGTACTGTAGTATTACTGAGAACCACAATGCAGCACAAGACAATGAACAGTTGTACTGAGCACTGATGATGATACTACTGAGAACTGACACTGAGCAGCAAGATGCAGCACAAGAAACTGGAGTCTGGACTAGTATATTAGAAATATACTGTAGTATTACTGAGCACCACAATGAAGTACAAGACAATGAGCAGTGGTACTGAGCATATATGATGATACTACTGAGAACTGACACTGAGCAGCAAGATGCAGCACAAGACACTGGACTAGTATATTAGTAATGTACTGTAGTATTACTGAGCACCACAATAAAGCACAAGACAATGAGAAGTGGTACTGAGCACTGATGAGGATACTACTGAGAACTGACACTGAGCAGCAAGATGCAGCACAAGATACTGGACTAGTATGTTAGTAATGTACTGTAGTATTACTGAGCACCACAATGCAGCACAAGACAATGAGCAGTGATACTGGGCACTGGTGAGGATACTACTGAGAACTGACACTGAGCAGCAAGATGCAGCACAAGACACTGGACTCGTATATTAGTAATGTACTGTAGTATTACTGAGAACCACAATGCAGCACAAGACAATGAACAGTTGTACTGAGCACTGATGATGATACTACTGAGAACTGACACTGAGCAGCAAGATGCAGCACAAGAAACTGGAGTCTGGACTAGTATATTAGAAATATACTGTAGTATTACTGAGCACCACAATGAAGTACAAGACAATGAGCAGTGGTACTGAGCATATATGATGATACTACTGAGAACTGACACTGAGCAGCAAGATGCAGCACAAGACACTGGACTAGTATATTAGTAATGTACTGTAGTATTACTGAGCACCACAATAAAGCACAAGACAATGAGCAGTGATACTGGGCACTGGTGAGGATACTACTGAGAACTGACACTGAGCAGCAAGATGCAGCACAAGACACTGGACTCGTATATTAGTAATGTACTGTAGTATTACTGAGCACCACAATGCAGCACAAGACAATGAGCAGTGATGCTGAGCACTGATGATGATACTACTGAGAACTGACACTAAGCAGCAATACGCAGCACAAGACACTGGACTACTATATTAGTAATGTACTGTAGTATTACTGAGCACCACAATGCAGCACAAGACAATGGGGGTAATTCCAAGTTGATCGCAGTAGGAATTTTGGGGGTCATTCCGAGTTGTTCGGTCGTTATATTTTTCTCGCAACGGAGCGATTAGTCGCTAATGCGCATGCGCAATGTACGCAGTGCGACTGCGCCAAGTAATTTTGCTATGCAGTTAGGTATTTTACTCACGGCATTACGAGGTTTTTTCTTCGTTCTGGTGATCGTAATGTGATTGACAGGAAGTGGGTGTTTCTGGGCGGAAACTGGCCGTTTTATGGGTGTGTGCGAAAAAACGCTACAGTTTCTGGGAAAAACGCGGGAGTGGCTGGAGAAACGGAGGAGTGTCTGGCCGAACGCTGGGAGTGTTTGTGACGTCAAACCAGGAACGAAACTGACTGAACTGATCGCAGTTGCCGAGTAAGTGTGGAGCTACTCAGAAACTACTAAGAAGTGTCTATTCGCAATTTTGCTAATCTTTCGTTCGCAATTTTGATAAGCTAAGATTCACTCCCAGTAGGCGGCGGCTTAGCGTGTGCAAAGCTGCTAAAAGCAGCTTGCGAGCGAACAACTCGGAATGAGGGCCTTTGTTAGCAATTGGGCAAAAGCATGTGCAGTGGAGGGGGGGGGCAGATATAACATTAGCAGAAAAAGTTAGATTTGGGTGTATTATATTGTTTCTGTGCTAGATAAAAACTGGCTGCTTTATTTTTATACTGCAATTAAGATTTCAGTTTGAATACACCCCACCCAAATGTAACTCTCTCTGCACATGTTATATCTGCCCCTCCTGCAGTGCACATGGTTTTGCCCAATTGCTAACAAAATCGATGCTGCGATAAACTCAGAATTAGGCCCCATGAGCAGTGATATTGAGCACTGATGAGGATACTACTGAGAACTGACACTGAGCAGCAAGATGCAGCACAAGACACTGGACTAGTATATTAGTAATGTACTGTAGTATTACTGAGCACCACAATGCAGCACAAGACAATGAGCAGTGGTACTGAGCACTGATGATGATACTACTGAGAACTGACACTATGCAGCAAGATGCAGCACACGACACTGGAGTCTGGACTAGTATATAAGTAATGTACTGTAGTATCACTGAACACCACAATAAAGCACAAGACAATGAGCAGTGGTACTGAGCACTGATGATGATACTACTGAGAACTGACACTGAGCAGCAATATGCAGCACAAGACACTGGACTAGTATATTAGTAATGTACTGTAGTATTACTAAGCACCACAATGCAACACAAGACAATGAGCAGTGATACTGAGCACTGATGAGGACACTACTGAGAACTGACACTGAGCAGCAAGATGCAGCACAAGACACTGGACTAGTATGTTAGTAATGTTCTGTAGTATTACTGAGCACCACAATGCAGCACACGACAATGAGCAGTGATACTGAGCACTGATGATGATACTACTGAAAACTGACACTGAGCAGCAAGATGCAGCACAAGACACTGGACTAGTATATTAGTAATGTACTGTAGTATTACTGAGCACCATAATGGAACACAAGACAATGAGCAGTGATACTGAGCACTGATGAGGACACTACTGAGAACTGACACAGAGCAGCAAGATGCAGCACAAGACACTGGACTAGTATATTAGTAATGTACTGTAGTATTACTGAGCACCACAATGCAGCACAAGACAATGAGCAGTGATACTGAGCACTGATGAGGATACTACTGAGAACTGACACTGAGCAGCAAGATGCAGCACAAGAGAGACACACTACTAGTATTACTGAGCAGCAATAAGTAAGCACTGATATTGAGACATGCCACTGAGAGAACGTAGCCACGTCCTCTCTACTCTCTCTACAATGCAAGAGTGAAAATGGCAGCGACGCGTGGCTCTTTATATGGAATCCGAATCTCGCGAGAATCCGACAGCGAGATGATGACATTTTCCCTCTTTTGGGTTTTCCGAGTCAGGCGGGAACAACCGAGCCTGCCTCGGACCCATATAAATCACGTGGAGCTCGGGGGGGTTCGGTTCTCGGAGAACCGAACCCGCTCATCTCTATATGGTACAGGTTATTCTTACTTTCATGTACAAAAAGAATGCACTTCCAGAACTGGACTGGCTTTTTATTAGATTTTTTTTTTTTTGGCAAAGTCTAATATGGCCTATTTTTGCGTCTTACAAATAGTTTGCACCTTGTGGTAAACCCTTGTATTTGCTTTTGTGTAGTCTTCTCTTTATAATTGACTTGAATAAATATTATCCCTACCTCCTGGAGAGTGTTCTTTGCTTGGGTGGATGTTGTGATGGGGTTTTTCTGTACAGTGGAAAGCATCCTGTGATCATTCACCATTGTTGTCTTTGGTGTACATCCAGGTCTTTTTGTGTTGCCGAGGTCACCAGTACGTTCTTTCTTTCTTTCTCAGAATGTACAACCTGTTGCTTTGGCCAGTCCTAAGGTTCCCACTATCTCTCTGATGTTTTTTTTTTTTTTTTTATACCCTAAGGATGGCCTGTTTTACTTGCATTTAGAGCTCCTTTGACCACGTGTTGTGGGTTCACAGCAACGGCTTACAAATGCCAAACTTTTTCCTGCTTTATTGATAAAGAATTAACAAAGGAGTAGCCCTCACCCATGGGTGGATTGGGGTGGAAATCCAGCACAGGAAATTTATGGAAGCAGCCCTAATAGGGGTGTGGTCTGATGAGGGGGCACGGTCTGTTGAGGCGGCTGGATCCCTCCTTATAGGGCCTGATTATAAGCAAATGCAGCCATCTTTGCATCTTTTGCTGCAGACCATGGGCGGATTGGGAAGTAAAAGTGGCCCTGTAAAATTTAGTAGAAGTGGCCCAACATGGACAGCACAAGAGGTATAGCCTACCATGTAACCATTGCAGCACCACTGGGTGGCAGCGTTACTGTACTGCAGAGAGAATAACAAAATGAATGGGGACAATGCAGTGTACTGAGTGCAGTGGGCTACCTGTCATGTGAGGGGTGGGGCCACATGGCAACACACAGATATGTCGGCCTACCCGGAATCTTCCTGGTGAGCCCTATGGCCAATCCGCCCCACACCTGTCCATGAAACAGCTTTTGAGTCAAATGTACAATTGCTTTTGGTCCCTTGAAAAGAGGGGATACATATTAAATGGATGTAATTCCTAAACCCTTCCTTAAATTGAAGATGATATTCTCTATATTCATTATATAACGGTTACTTATATATGTTTTGATAAACGACTAAAATGACAAAAATTGTATCAGCATCCAAATATATATGGACCTACAGCATCTATCTATCTATCTATCTATCTATCTACCTATCTATCTATCTATCTATCTATCTATCTATCTATCTATCTCTCTATTTATATATATATTTTGGGCAACCTGGCAGTGACCTTATACCCAGTTAAGTTACAATCTTCTTATCTACTTTTTAACTGGCAATATATTTAGAATTGTGTAAATTGTTTTTATCCCATTTTTTAAAGAGACCTGTTATTAAGATACTTTTATGTGTAAAACCTTATGTGAAAACTTTATTTTATGTGAATAAATTGTATTTATATTTTTTACCTTCACTGTGAGTTTTTAAAGACACCGTTGGTCGCTATATTCCCCCCTCCCCCCTTCTTTTACATTCTCTCATATCGCAGGGAACTACCATCCCTGTTTGGGGGTCAGCTGACACCCTTTTGAATTTTTAGGGAGTGTCTATTTTAAACTTCACTTTTTATGTTATATGTTATTTCCTATTCTTAATAATTGTGAAACACAAGTGGCGCAATAACTTCCCCCTATCCATATATATATTAGAGATGAGCGCCGGAAATTTTTTGGGTTTTGTGTTTTGGTTTTGGGTTCGGTTCCGCGGCCGTGTTTTGGGTTCGACCGCTTTTTGGCAAAACCTCACCGAATTTTTTTTGTCGGATTCGGGTGTGTTTTGGATTCGGGTGTTTTTTTCCAAAAAACCTAAAAAACAGCTTAAATCATAGAATTTGGCGGTCATTTTGATCCCAAAGTATTATTAACCTCAAAAACCATAATTTCCACTCATTTTCAGTCTATTCTGAATACCTCACACCTCACAATATTATTTTTAGTCCTAAAATTTGCACCGAGGTCGCTGTGTGAGTAAGATAAGCGACCCTAGTGGCCGACACAAACACCGGGCCCATCTAGGAGTGGCACTGCAGTGTCACGCAGGATGGCCCTTCCAAAAAACCCTCCCCAAACAGCACATGACGCAAAGAAAAAAAGAGGCGCAATGAGGTAGCTGTGTGAGTAAGATTAGCGACCCTAGTGGCCGACACAAACACCGGGCCCATCTAGGAGTGGCACTGCAGTGTCACGCAGCATGTCCCTTCCAAAAAACCCTCCCCAAACAGCACATGACGCAAAGAAAAAAAGAGGCGCAATGAGGTAGCTGTGTGAGTAAGATAAGCGACCCTAGTGGCCGACACAAACACCGGGCCCATCTAGGAGTGTCACTGCAGTGTCACGCAGGATGTCCCTTCCAAAAAACCCTCCCCAAACAGCACATGACGCAAAGAAAAAAAGAGGCGCAATGAGGTAGCTGTGTGAGTAAGATAAGCGACCCTAGTGGCCGACACAAACACCGGGCCCATCTAGGAGTGGCACTGCAGTGTCACGCAGGATGTCCCTTCCAAATAACCCTCCCCAAACAGCACATGACGCAAAGAAAAAGAAAAGAAAAAAGAGGTGCAAGATGGAATTGTCCTTGGGCCCTCCCACCCACCCTTATGTTGTATAAACAGGACATGCACACTTTAACCAACCCATCATTTCAGTGACAGGGTCTGCCACACGACTGTGACTGATATGACGGGTTGGTTTGGACCCCCACCAAAAAAGAAGCAATTAATCTCTCCTTGCACAAACTGGCTCTACAGAGGCAAGATGTCCACCTCATCATCATCCTCCGATATATCACCGTGTACATCCCCCTCCTCACAGATTATCAATTCGTCCCCACTGGAATCCACCATCTCAGCTCCCTGTGTACTTTGTGGAGGCAATTGCTGCTGGTCAATGTCTCCACGGAGGAATTGATTATAATTCATTTTAATGAACATCATCTTCTCCACATTTTCTGGATGTAACCTCGTACGCCGATTGCTGACAAGGGGAGCGGCGGCACTAAACACTCTTTCGGAGTACACACTTGTGGGAGGGCAACTTAGGTAGAATAAAGCCAGTTTGTGCAAGGGCCTCCAAATTGCCTCTTTTTCCTGCCAGTATAAGTACGGACTGTGTGACGTGCCTACTTGGATGCGGTCACTCATATAATCCTCCACCATTCTTTCAATGGGGAGAGAATCATATGCAGTGACAGTAGACGACATGTCCGTAATCGTTGTCAGGTCCTTCAGTCCGGACCAGATGTCAGCATCAGCAGTCGCTCCAGACTGCCCTGCATCACCGCCAGCGGGTGGGCTCGGAATTCTGAGCCTTTTCCTCGCACCCCCAGTTGCGGGAGAATGTGAAGGAGGAGATGTTGTTGACAGGTCGCGTTCCGCTTGACTTGACAATTTACTCACCAGCAGGTGTTTGAACCCCAGCAGACTTGTGTCTGCCGGAAAGAGAGATCCAAGGTAGGCTTTAAATCTAGGATCGAGCACGGTGGCTAAAATGTAGTGCTCTGATTTCAACAGATTGACCACCCGTGAATCCTTGCTAAGCGAATTAAGGGCTCCATCCACAAGTCCCACATGCCTAGCGGAATCGCTCCGTGTTAGCTCCTCCTTCAATGTCTCCAGCTTCTTCTGCAAAAGCCTGATGAGGGGAATGACCTGACTCAGGCTGGCAGTGTCTGAACTGACTTCACGTGTGGCAAGTTCAAAGGGCATCAGAACCTTGCACAACGTTGAAATCATTCTCCACTGCGCTTGAGACAGGTGCATCCCACCTCCTATATCGTGCTCAATTGTATAGGCTTGAATGGCCTTTTGCTGCTCCTCCAACCTCTGAAGCATATACAGGGTTGAATTCCACCTCGTTACCACTTCTTGCTTCAGATGATGGCAGGGCAGGTTCAGTAGTTTTTGGTGGTGCTCCAGTTTTCTGTACGTGGTGCCTGTACGCCGAAAGTGTCCCGCAATTCTTCTGGCCACCGACAGCATCTCTTGCACGCCCCTGTCGTTTTTTAAAAAATTCTGCACCACCAAATTCAAGGTATGTGCAAAACATGGGACGTGCTGGAATTGGCCCAGATTTAATGCACACACAATATTGCTGGCGTTGTCCGATGCCACAAATCCACAGGAGAGTCCAATTGGGGTAAGCCATTCCGCGATGATCTTCCTCAGTTGCCGTAAGAGGTTTTCAGCTGTGTGCGTATTCTGGAAACCGGTGATACAAAGCGTAGCCTGCCTAGGAAAGAGTTGGCGTTTGCGAGATGCTGCTACTGGTGCCGCCGCTGCTGTTCTTGCGGCGGGAGTCCATACATCTACCCAGTGGGCTGTCACAGTCATATAGTCCTGACCCTGCCCTGCTCCACTTGTCCACATGTCCGTGGTTAAGTGGACATTGGGTACAGCTGCATTTTTTAGGACACTGGTGACTCTTTTTCTGAGGTCTGTGTACATTTTCGGTATCGCCTGCCTAGAGAAATGGAACCTAGATGGTATTTGGTACCGGGGACACAGTACCTCCAACAAGTCTCTAGTTGGCTCTGCAGTAATGATGGATACCGGAACCACGTTTCTCACCACCCAGGATGTCAAGGCCTCAGTTATCCGCTTTGCAGTAGGATGACTGCTGTGATATTTCATCTTCCTCGCAAAGGACTGTTGGACAGTCAATTGCTTGGTGGAAGTAGTAAAAGTGGTCTTACGACTTCCCCTCTGGGATGACCATCGACTCCCAGCAGCAACAACAGCAGCGCCAGCAGCAGTAGGCGGTACACGCAAGGATGCATCGGAGGAATCCCAGGCAGGAGAGGACTCGTCAGAATTGCCAGTGACATGGCCTGCAGGACTATTGGCATTCCTGGGGAAGGAGGAAATTGACACTGAGGGAGTTGGTGGGGTGGTTTGCGTGAGCTTGGTTACAAGAGGAAGGGATTTACTGGTCAGTGGACTGCTTCCGCTGTCGGCCCAAGTTTTTGAACTTGTCACTGACTTATTATGAATGCGCTGCAGGTGACGTATAAGGGAGGATGTTCCGAGGTGGTTAACGTCCTTACCCCTACTTATTACAGCTTGACAAAGGGAACACACGGCTTGACACCTGTTGTCCGCATTTCTGGTGAAATACTTCCACACCGAAGAGCTGATTTTTTTGGTATTTTCACCAGGCATGTCAACGGCCATATTCCTACCACGGACAACAGGTGTCTCCCCGGGTGCCTGACTTAAACAAACCACCTCACCATCAGAATCCTCCTGGTCAATTTCCTCCCCAGCGCCAGCAACACCCATATCCTCCTCATCCTGGTGTACTTCAACACTGACATCTTCAATCTGACTATCAGGAACTGGACTGCGGGTGCTCCTTCCATCACTTGCAGGGGGCGTGCAAATGGTGGAAGGCGCATGCTCTTCACGTCCAGTGTTGGGAAGGTCAGGCATCGCAACCGACACAATTGGAGTCGGACTCTCCTTGTGGATTTGGGATTTCGAAGAACGCACAGTTCTTTGCGGTGCTACTGCTTTTGCCAGCTTTAGTCTTTTCATTTTTCTAGCGAGAGGCTGAGTGCTTCCATCCTCATGTGAAGCTGAACCACTAGCCATGAACATAGGCCAGGGCCTCAGCCGTTCCTTGCCACTCCGTGTGGTAAATGGCATATTGGCAAGTTTACGCTTCTCCTCCGACAATTTTATTTTAGGTTTTGGAGTCCTTTTTTTACTGATATTTGGTGTTTTGGATTTGACATGCTCTGTACTATGACATTGGGCATCGGCCTTGGCAGACGACGTTGCTGGAATTTCATCGTCTCGGCCATGACTAGTGGCAGCAGCTTCAGCACGAGGTGGAAGTGGATCTTGATCTTTCCCTAATTTTGGAACCTCAACATTTTTGTTCTCCATATTTTAATAGGCACAACTAAAAGGCACCTCAGGTAAACAATGGAGATGGATGGATTGGATACTAGTATACAATTATGGACGGGCTGCCGAGTGCCGACACAGAGGTAGCCACAGCCGTGAACTACCGCACTGTACTGTGTCTGCTGCTAATATATAGACTGGTTGATAAAGAGATAGTATACTCGTAACTAGTATGTATGTATAAAGAAAGAAAAAAAAACCACGGTTAGGTGGTATATACAATTATGGACGGGCTGCCGAGTGCCGACACAGAGGTAGCCACAGCCGTGAACTACCGCACTGTACTGTGTCTGCTGCTAATATATAGACTGGTTGATAAAGAGATAGTATACTCGTAACTAGTATGTATGTATAAAGAAAGAAAAAAAAACCACGGTTAGGTGGTATATACAATTATGGACGGGCTGCCGAGTGCCGACACAGAGGTAGCCACAGCCGTGAACTACCGCACTGTACTGTGTCTGCTGCTAATATATAGACTGGTTGATAAAGAGATAGTATACTCGTAACTAGTATGTATGTATAAAGAAAGAAAAAAAAACCACGGTTAGGTGGTATATACAATTATGGACGGGCTGCCGAGTGCCGACACAGAGGTAGCCACAGCCGTGAACTACCGCACTGTACTGTGTCTGCTGCTAATATATAGACTGGTTGATAAAGAGATAGTATACTCGTAACTAGTATGTATGTATAAAGAAAGAAAAAAAAACCACGGTTAGGTGGTATATACAATTATGGACGGGCTGCCGAGTGCCGACACAGAGGTAGCCACAGCCGTGAACTACCGCACTGTACTGTGTCTGCTGCTAATATATAGACTGGTTGATAAAGAGATAGTATACTCGTAACTAGTATGTATGTATAAAGAAAGAAAAAAAAACCACGGTTAGGTGGTATATACAATTATGGACGGGCTGCCGAGTGCCGACACAGAGGTAGCCACAGCCGTAAACTACCGCACTGTACTGTGTCTGCTGCTAATATAGACTGGTTGATAAAGAGATAGTATACTCGTAACTAGTATGTATGTATAAAGAAAGAAAAAAAAACCACGGTTAGGTGGTATATACAATTATGGACGGGCTGCCGAGTGCCGACACAGAGGTAGCCACAGCCGTGAACTACCGCACTGTACTGTGTCTGCTGCTAATATATAGACTGGTTGATAAAGAGATAGTATACTCGTAACTAGTATGACTATAAAGAAAGAAAAAAAAACCACGGTTAGGTGGTATATACAATTATGGACGGGCTGCCGAGTGCCGACACAGAGGTAGCCACAGCCGTGAACTACCGCACTGTACTGTGTCTGCTGCTAATATATAGACTGGTTGATAAAGAGATAGTATACTCGTAACTAGTATGTATGTATAAAGAAAGAAAAAAAAACCACGGTTAGGTGGTATATACAATTATGGACGGGCTGCCGAGTGCCGACACAGAGGTAGCCACAGCCGTGAACTACCGCACTGTACTGTGTCTGCTGCTAATATAGACTGGTTGATAAAGAGATAGTATACTCGTAACTAGTATGACTATAAAGAAAGAAAAAAAAACCACGGTTAGGTGGTATATACAATTATGGACGGGCTGCCGAGTGCCGACACAGAGGTAGCCACAGCCGTGAACTACCGCACTGTACTGTGTCTGCTGCTAATATAGACTGGTTGATAAAGAGATAGTATACTACTAATATTATATATACTGGTGGTCAGGTCACTGGTCACTAGTCACACTGGCAGTGGCACTCCTGCAGCAAAAGTGTGCACTGTTTAATTTTAATATAATATTATGTACTCCTGGCTCCTGCTATAACCTATAACTGGTACTGCAGTGCTCCCCAGTCTCCCCCACAATTATAAGCTGTGTGAGCTGAGCACAGTCAGATATATATATACATTGATGCAGCACACTGGGCAGAGCAGTGCACACAGATATGGTATGTGACTGAGTCACTGTGTGTATCGTTTTTTTCAGGCAGAGAACGGATATATTAAATAAAACAAACAACTGCACTGTCTGGTGGTCACTGTGGTCGTCAGTCACTAAACTCTGCACTCTCTTCTACAGTATCACAGCCTCAGGTCAATCTCTCTCTCTCTCTCTCAACCCTAATCTAAATGGAGAGGACGCCAGCCACGTCCTCTCCCTATCAATCTCAATGCACGTGTGAAAATGGCGGCGACGCGCGGCTCCTTATATAGAATCCGAGTCTCGCGAGAATCCGACAGCGTCATGATGACGTTCGGGCGCGCTCGGGTTAACCGAGCAAGGCGGGAGGATCCGAGTCTGCTCGGACCCGTGAAAAAAACATGAAGTTCGTGCGGGTTCGGATTCAGAGAAACCGAACCCGCTCATCTCTAATATATATATATATACACACACATGCAGTGTATATATATATATATATATATATATATATATATATAGTGATGTGCACTGGAAATTTTTCGGGTTTTGTGTTTTGGTTTTGGATTCGGTTCCGCGGCCGTGTTTCGGATTCGGACGCGTTTTGGCGAAACCTCCCTGAAATTTTTTTTGCCGGATTCGGGTGTGTTTTGGATTCGGGTGTTTTTTTACAAAAAAAACTCAAAAACCTCAAAAACAGCTTAAATCATAGAATTTGGGGGTCATTTTGATCCCATAGTATTATTAACCTCAATAGCCACTCATTTCCAGTCTATTCTGAACACCTCACAATATTATTTTTAGTCCTAAAATTTGCACCAAGGTCGCTGGATGGCTAAGCTAAGCGGCCCAAGTGGCCGACACAAACACCTGGCCAATCTAGGAGTGGCACTGCAGTGTCAGACAGGATGGCAGATTTAAAAAATAGTCCCCAAACAGCACATGATGCAAAGAAAAAAAGAGGTGCAATGAGGTAGCTGTGTGACTAAGCTAAGCGACCCCAGTGGCCGACACAAACACCTGGCCCATCTAGGAGTGGCACTGCAGTGTCAGACAGGATGGCAGATTTAAAAAATAGTCCCCAAACAGCACATGATGCAAAGAAAAAAAGAGGTGCAATGAGGTAGCTGTGTGACTAAGCTAAGCGACCCAAGTGGCCGACACAAACACCTGGCCCATCTAGGAGTGGCACTGCAGTGTCAAATAGGATGGCAGATTTAAAAAATAGTCCCCAAACAGCACATGATGCAAAGAAAAAAAGAGGTGCAATGAGGTAGCTGTGTGACTAAGCTAAGCGACCTAAGTGGCCGACACAAACACATGGCCCATCTAGGAGTGGCACTGCCGTGTCAGACAGGATGGCAGATTTAAAAAATAGTCCCCAAACAGCACATGATGCAAAGAAAAAAAGAGGTGCAATGAGGTAGCTGTGTGACTAAGCTAAGCGACCCAAGTGGATGACACAAACACATGGCCCATCTAGGAGTGGCACTGCCGTGTCAGACAGGATGGCAGATTTAAAAAATAATCCCCAAACAGCACATGATGCAAAGAAAAAAAGAGGTGCAATGAGGTAGCTGTGTGACTAAGCTAAGCGACCCAAGTGGCCGACACAAACACCTGGCCCATCTAGGAGTTGCACTGCAGTGTCAGACAGGATGGCAGATTTAAAAAATAGTCCCCAAACAGCACATGATGCAAAGAAAAAAAGAGGTGCAATGAGGTAGCTGCGTGACTAAGCTAAGCGACCCAAGTGACCGACACAAACACCTGGCCCATCTAGGAGTGGCACTGCAGTGTCAGACAGGATGGCAGATTTAAAAAATAGTTCCCAAACAGCACATGATGCAAAGAAAAAAAGAGGTGTAATGAGGTAGCTGTGTGACTAAGCTAAGCGACCCAAGTGGCCGACACAAACACCTGGCCCATCTAGGAGTGGCACTGCAGTGTCAGACAGGATGGCAGATTTAAAACATAGTCCCCAAACAGCACATGATGCAAAGAAAAAAAGAGGTGCAATGACGTAGCTGTGTGACTAAGCTAAGCGACCCAAGTGGCTGACACAAACACCTCGCCCATCTAGGAGTTGCACTGCAGTGTCAGACAGGATGGCAGATTTAAAAAATAGTCCCCAAACAGCACATGATGCAAAGAAAAAAAGAGGTGCACCAAGGTCGCTGGATGGCTAAGCTAAGCGACCCAAGTGGCCGACACAAACACCTCGCCCATCTAGGAGTGGCACTGCAGTGTCAGACAGGATGGCAGATTTAAAAAATAGTCCCCAAACAGCACATGATGCAAAGAAAAAAAGAGGTGCACCAAGGTCGCTGGATGGCTAAGCTAAGCGACCCAAGTGGCCGACACAAACACCTGGCCCATCTAGGAGTGGCACTGCAGTTTTCTAGCGAGAGGATGAGTGCTTCCATCCTCATGTGAATCTGAACCACTAGCCATGAACATAGGCCAGGGCCATAGCCGTTCCTTGCCACTCCGTGTCATAATTGGCATATTGGCAAGTTTACGCTTCTCATCAGACGCTTTTCATTTTGATTTTTGGTTAATTTTACTGAACTTTTGTAGTATACTTGACGACACAGAGGTAGAGCAGTGGACTACTGTACCATCATGCTATATATATACTGGTGGTCGGCAAAATTCTGCACTGTCCTCCTACTATATACTGCGCACAACTAAAATGCAGCACAGGTATGGATGCATAGTATACTTGACGACACAGAGGTAGAGCAGTGGACTACTGTACCGTACTGCTATATATATACTGGTGGTCACAGCAACATTCTGCACTGTCCCCTCCTACTATATACTGCGCACAACTAAAATGCAGCACAGGTATGGATACATAGTATACTTGACGACACAGAGGTAGAGCAGTGGACTACTGTACCGTATTGCTATATATATACTGGTGGTCACAGCAACATTCTGCCCTGTCCCCTCCTACTATATACTGCGCACAACTAAAATGCAGCACAGGTATGGATGCATAGTATACTTGACGACACAGAGGTAGAGCAGTGGACTACTGTACCATACTGCTATGTATATATATACTGGTGGTCACAGCAACATTCTGCACTGTCCCCTCCTACTATATACCGGCACAACTAAAATGCAGCACAGGTATGGATGCATAGTATACTTGACGACACAGAGGTAGAGCAGTGGACTACTGTACCGTACTGCTATATAAATACTGGTGGTCACAGCAACATTCTGCACTGTCCCCTCCTACTATATACTGTGCACAACTAAAATGCAGCACAGGTATGGATGCATAGTATACTTGACGACACGGAGGTAGAGCAGTGGACTACTGTACCGTACTGCTATATGTATATACTGGTGGTCACAGCAACATTCTGCACTGTCCCCTCCTACTATATACTGCGCACAACTAAAATGCAGCACAGGTATGGATGCATAGTATACTTTACGACACAGAGGTAGAGCAGTGGACAACTGTACCGTACTGCTATATATATACTGGTGGTCAGCAAAATTCTGCACTGTCCTCCTACTATATATACTGCGCACAACTAAAATGCAGCACAGGTATGGATGCATAGTATACTTGACGACACAGAGGTAGAGCAGTGGACTACTGTACCATACTGCTATATGTATATACTGGTGGTCACAGCAACATTCTGCACTGTCCCCTCCTACTATATACTGCGCACATCAAAAAATGCAGCACAGGTATGGATGCATAGTATACTTGACGACACAGAGGTAGAGCAGTGGACTACTGTACCGTACTGCTATATATATACTGGTGGTCAGCAAAATTCTGCACTGTCCTCCTACTATATACTACAATGCAGCACAGATATGGAGCGTTTTTCAGACAGAGAACTAGATATTTTCAGCACACTGAGCACAGATATTTGCAAGCACACTGAGCACAGATATTTGCAGTACACTGAGCACAGATGTTTGCAGCACACTGAGCATAGAAACGGAGAGAACGTTGCACGTCCTCTTGCTATCATCTCCAATGCACAAATGAAAATGGCGGCAACGCGCGGCTTCTTATATAGAATACGAATCTCGTGAGAATCCGACAGCGGGATGATGATGTTCGGGCGCGCTCAGGTTAACCGAGCAAGGCGGGAAGATCCGAGGCTGCCTCGGAACCATGTAAAATTGGTGAAGTTCGGGGGGGTTCGGATCCCGAGGAACCAATCCCGCTCATCACTAATATATATATAATCTCAGTCATCAGCACTCTCAGCTTCACATAGAAATGAAAACCAAACACCTGCTACCATAGGGGTTGTAACTTTAGAAAACATTTACTTCACACAGACATTACTGGTTTTGACCAGATGCATTAAGTGTCAGACTGGGGCATGAAGGGCCCACCAGGTGAATGCATTGGTAGGGGCCCATGTTTAGGGGTGTGGCCAGTCTCCAGAGGGGGGGTGTCCAGCAGCCACATTGTTTTGCCTATCCATTAGAGAGTGGATAGTCTGGGCCCCTTGATAAATATATATATTGTAAATACTGCTAGTGTATGCATGATAATGTACCAGCATGCATGATAATGTACCAGATTAATAACAGCAATGCACTGTAGAAAATACACCATAGTCCTGTGGAGTACTATGTAACATTTGCATAATGTATAATTCAAGTCCACAGTCTGGAACCTAATCCCTAGAGGAGAAGGTAGTCGTTGTCTGCAAGGGTTTTTTTTTTGTCTGGGTTTTTCAGGCACCCACGGGGGTTGCCCCTGTGGGCCAGTCCAACCCTGGATGCATTTATCTAACTTCAGTTGTAAGCATCCTGAATGCTATAAATGGCTGCATTGTGTAACTTGTAACTATTTATTAGAGGGAAAAACTTTTAAACATAAACATTCAGCCAAAATATACTACATCCGGCATGTTCATACTTGTGATTCCAGATATGTAGTCTACATTATCATCTGCCCATGCAGGCTTTGTTATGTTGGCATGACTACCTGAATATTTAAAGAACGAATGGCCCTGTACAGGTCTGCCATCAAAGCATGCCTGTGGCATCTCATATCAGGGACAACAGACACCAACTTATGTAAAATTATAGATCACTTGCCTAACTCCAATCGGGTAGGTGATAGATCTAAAGCATTGATGAAACTTGAAATGCCATGGACCTATAATTTGGATACGGTGGCCCTGAAAGGACTAGCATGGTGTGAAGTTCGATTAACTTATTGGGAAAAGCATTACCTTATCACACTAGGGATTTAGCCGCTGCGGCCGCTAAACATATGCGTACACCTGCTAAAGTATGTATTTAAGTTACATATACACGCCGACACGTGATACGAACAATGTTGCGACACGTGTGGCTGAATACACCTTATCCCAAACAAGAATGGAATGCGACACCAATAGTTACATGTAATGTTGTGGTCCAACGCATCAACAGTATTTACGCAAAAGATACAGATAAAAGATACAACAATATTACAGAGAAGAGCTACAACCAATAATACATACGTTTGTTCGCGAGCGCTCCTGGATCCAGGTCTCAGTCAGTCTTGGCAAGATGACCTCAGAGAAATAGGGACTAAAACCTGGGTCAGGAGACCTCTCTTTTATACAATGAGTCCAAATACAATACAACGGGAAAAGTAAGCTCTTCTTCCATAGGTCAAGGGGCAGGTCATTTACAGTACATGAGGGGTCATAGGTTGGTTTGAATGAATGGGCGATGCTTGGTCCAGGTGTGCTTGCAGGTGTTCGCCACTGGGTTCCCGCCGAATATTCTAAGTACAGTATCATAACAGTTTGCTAATATATTTCTGCATATATCTACACGCAGAAATATGCGATCAGCTACAAATAGCAACCGGAATGTATATCACAAAATATTGCACATCTGGATACCAAACACTAAGTCCTAACCTTGCTCTGTCCCCTCACATTCTGTAAAGCTGAATAACTCTTGTTCTACCTTTTGAATGTATGTAACTTGCTGGCAAAGTGTGTGGTGACTATGTGTAAATTATGCACTATATGAATAGAATATTGAATATGTCTTTGTGGCTTTTCTGTGCGAATGCGTATGCTACCGTATATACTCATACCACGCGCCAATACGCAAGGCTCGTGAACCAGTGTACGTAGCGTGCGTGTATGCGTACGCATGGTGGCAACACGCACGAACAGAGGCCCCTCTGTTTGGGGTTTGCATGTGGTGTGTATGTAATATTTTATAGGGATGCGGTCAAGATGCCGCCGGCCGGAATCCCGACCGCCACAATCCCGACATATTCTCCCTCCGTGGGTGTCCACGACACCCATAGAGGGAGAATATAATAGTGTGCCGAGCGTAGCGAGGCACCGTGCCCGCAGCATGGCGAGCGAAGCGAGCCCGCAAGGGGCTGCATTCCGCTCGCCACCCCTGTCGGGATTGTGTGGTCGGGATTCCGGCGTCGGTATTTCGACCGCCGGGATTCCGGCCGGCGGCATTTAGTACTGATCCCATTTTATATGGCACACTTTAATGTGACCCAGATTTTTCTCTATTATACTTCAGATTCAGAGCCCTAGGTTCAGTTTTTTTATGTATTTAGTTTTAATATTATAATTAATTATTATTATTATTATTATTATTATTATTATTTTATCTTTACATTTATTTTCATCAGTTGTAATGATTTTTTTCTCTTTGGTCTAAGTATTACCTCTTCAGGTAATTATATTTGCGGATAACCATTAACCAATAGTCTTTTATTGTAGATAGATATTAATTTAACAGTTGCTATGATACCAATTAATTATTAGTTTAGTACATTACTTTTCAATATGTTTGCATTAAGTACTTTCATTATGAATAAACAATATAACCTCTACTGTCATGGAGCTATATAGCTGTACATTATATTAGGTCCATATAGATGTCAACAGGGGTGGATTGGGATGGTAAACCAGCCTGGGAAATTTGTGGAAGCAGTCCTGGGGATTGCAGTCTGATGAGGGGGTGGGGTCTGTTGTGGGGGGTGTGATCCCTCCTCATAGTGCCTGACTGAACACAATTACGGTCTTTCTTGCGTCTTTTGCTGCAGTTGTGTCTGAGACCAGGGACGGATTGTAAACTAGAAGTGGCCTTGTAAAATTTAGTAGAAGTGACCCAACATGGGCAGCTCCAGAGGAATAACATACCATGTAACCATGGCAACTTCAGTGGATGGCAGAGTTGCTGTACTGCAGAGATAAAAGGGCAGATGTATTAAGCCTGGAGAAATGATAAAGCAGTGATAAGTGCAAGGTGATAACACACCAATCAGCTCCAATATGTAAATTAACAGTTAGAAGCTGATTGGCTGGTGCATTATCACCTTTCACTTATCAATGCTTTATCACTTCTCCAGGCTTAATACATCAATATAATGGAATGAATGGGGACAGTCCAGTGTACTGAGTTTTGTGAGCTGCCTGTGATGTGGGGCATGGGGCCACATGATAACACAAAAACATGCCTAACAGACATGTCGGCCTACCAGGAATCTTCCTGGTCAGCTCTCTGGCAATTCGTCTCTGTGACATCACAATTCATTCAGATGCAGGCAGTTATATAGTACCTCTGTGACACAATGCATTCAGCAGCAGGCACGTAGACAGTACCTCTGTGATATCACAATGTACAGTATTCAGCTGCAGACAACTAGAGAGCACCTCTGTGACATCATAATGCATTCAGCTGAAGGAAAGAAGAGTACATTTGTGATTTCACAGAGCATTCAATTGCAGGCAGTAAGACAGTACCTCTGTGACATCACAATGGAATCAGCCACAGGTAGCTAGACTATCTCTGTGGCATCACAGTGCATTCAGCTAAAGGCATTTACAGACTTCCTCTGGGACATCACAATGCATTCAGCTGCATGCAGCTAGAGAGTACCTCTGTGAAATCACAATGCATTCAGAAGCAAGCAGATATACAATACCTCTGTGACATCACAATGCATTTAGCTGGAGGTAGCTAGACAGTACCTCCAGTACCTCTGTGACATCATAAAACAAACAAAAATAGCAGCGCTACAATCAACAAAATAAATGGGAATAAAATAAAGCAATCCAAATTGGTTGGAACATATGGAGATGAATGGACTGAAAATGGATAGGTACCAAAATGTTTACTGGCATGAAAAATTCAAATAAAAATGCATAAAACACTGATATGAAGAAATAAAAATGAATATTAAAATCAATAACCAAGATCACCAAGGGGCTACTGAGGTAGGTATCCGTTCTTTATTTGGTGTGGACTTCAGATGAAAAGAGATCAAAATGAACAGTAGAACTGGTGGCACAGTCCTGATGGTGATAGTTACCACAATGATTACCGCTGGAGGAGAAAGGAAACCTCTGGATAGCGTCCCTTTGTATGGGTGGAATCTCTGGGATCCTAGGTCCTCATCAGATTGCGGAGTCCTCAATGTTGAGTTGAAAATGTGGTATCACCGGTATGCATATGTTGTTTGCTTGGTCATCTGTGAATTGTCGTCAAAGTCAACTAAAGGTCCGGATGTGGCCCCTGTAGCCTCCAATATATAGGTGATCTGGAATAAGCCTGACGCGTTTCGCTGCAGAACCTGCAGCTTTTTCAAAGGTGATCTGCTCAGTCTAAAAGTTGCTGTATTTATACCCTAAAATGGCTGCTAATTGGTCCACACCTGTTCAGTCCATTCATCTCCAATTAATTGTTCCACTTCACAAAACATAGATACATTAAGCTCTTAAGACATTAAAATTTAAGCTTTTTATAATGAACACTTAATTGCACATTATTTATATAAAAAGAAAAGAAATTCATAATGATTTTCTGTGTATACGAATCACATCCGGGTTACTATAACCCATGCAGTCATATGTGTGTCTTACTTTCTATGTGATGATTAAGATCCGGGTCATTTAGTAGTGTTGCCTAGAAACCATAGTAAACACTTTATTTCTTTCGTCAATCAGGGATCTTTAATAAACATCTCCTCTAGGTTGTGGTTTTCCTTAGTTAATCACAATCCTTGCTTCGTATTTGCATTTTATAGTTAAACAGTTTTTATAGTATATTTATATCTGTGTGGACCCTCTGATCAGTCCACACAGAAGATTGTCACTTCCGGTCGCAGAGAGAAGAACCCCCGGTAAGAATTCCGGCATCTATAATAATAATTTGTTGTTCAGCCTCCAGATCCCACCCCTGTCTCCCAGCATATATAAGCCAGGAGTACGGGGCACAACTTGTAACATATACTCGCGGGGAGCGGCCGTGTCTGTGTCACCGAAATGGGCACAGAACACGTCACTTCCGGTCACGGCGAAAATCCCCGGTCCGTGTCCAGGCAACCATAAACACATAGTTGTGTGGCTCACGGACTGCACTAGGGGAATCCCCATCTCTCAGCGTATATGATGCCGGAGAAGATGCATCACTTCCGGTTGCGGAAGGGAGTCTCGGTCCGTGTCCAGGCAACCATAAACAATTGGCTGTCTGGCTCACGGACTGTAATAAGAGCCCCTATCTTATTGTGTGTATACTACTATGAAGGGGAGGAAGGAAAAGAGGAAGGAGGGATTTTTTTATATTTAGTTTTCTTAACATAATTAAGGATGGATTACATCATACCTATTCATATTAGTACTACTTAGTCAGTATCTGAATTTTTTGATTTTCAGGCTGCGCTTGGTTTCACTCTCTCTCATAGAGAGGAAGGGGGCCGTTCTAAAACAAATCATCCATACTCTATAGCAGTATTTAAGTTAGAGCATATGGTACTGATTCCTAATTTTTATCTTCTATATTGGTAGTTCCATTAAATGATTCCCAATATAACATATTGATAATCATATTTTTGTTATTCTACTATAATGATATATAATTTTCGTTTTAATAATTTTCTCAACGTTGTAATAGTTATTCATTATGTAGGATTATCACGGTATGATGCCGTAGGGGTCTAGTCTATGTATGTATATTATGAGAATACATAAAAAATCAAATAAAAATAAAAATAAATTTTTCAATCAGGAAAAGATTAGTGTTCTAAATTATCATGTTCAGTTCTACCGACTCATTAAGTCCATCTGGAAATATGGTATTCATTTTGAACATCCATAGAGCTTCTTGTTTGCACAACTTTTTATATCTATCACCTCCACGTAGAGTTTTTGGAATGTGTTCTATACCAAAAAGTTTTAGACCCGCTGGGTCCCCCTGATGGTATATGCTAAAGTGTTTTGATACACTATGTGTCTGTACTTTTTTTTATAATATTTCTGTGATGTTCCAGAAATCGTGTTTTTAAAGTGCGTGTGGTGCGACCTATGTACTTTTTGTTGCAGCTGCAACTGAGTAGGTAGATCACATAAGAGGTCTCACAGTTAATGAAATGTTTAATTTCGTAAAACTTTCCTGGATCATCTAACTCAGAGCTGGCCAAACCAGTCCTCAAGATCTACCAACAGTTCACATTTTCCAGAACACCTAGCTGGTGCTCAGGTGTAGTCATTACTAATTAAGATGTGCTGCATTCATTCCTAACTGACAATTCTACAGATCTCCAGGAGGACTGGAAAACATGAACTGTTGGTAGATCTCGAGGACCGGTTTGGCCAGCCCTGATCTAACTGAATCTTATGGATTTTGTTTTGGATAAACTTGCAGGTGATACACCTGTTTTTTCCACATTTATAACATCCCTTCGATTTATTTAACCAGTTCATATTTTCAACTCCTCTATTAACACAAGGCGTGGTCGGTTTAAGGTGACTTGGTGCTAACAAATTTTTCAGGGATTGGTTCTTCTTAAAGATGAACCGTGGGTTTTTTGGTAGTAAAGAGGAAAGATGTGTATCTTGTTTCAGTATATTAAAATTTTTGGAAACAATGTTCTTAATTTCCGAGTAACAATTATTATAAGTGGAAATAAAAGCTACTTCTTCTTGATTGAAGTCAGTTTTTTTATCTTTTTTGGTAGAGCATAACAATTGGCTCCTCTCTACTTTCCTAATTTCATCTAGTGCATTTTTAAGGATTGGCTCTGGATAGCCTCTCATTGTGAAGGAATCATACATCTGTTTTGCCTGTATTTCGAAGGAACTGTCTTCGGAACAGTTCCTGCGAATACGTAAAAATTTGTTAGCACCAAGTCACCTTAAACCGACCACGCCTTGTGTTAATAGAGGAGTTGAAAATAAGAACTGGTTAAATAAATCGAAGGGATGTTATAAATGTGGAAAAAACAGGTGTATCACCTGCAAGTTCATCCAAAACAAAATCCATAAGATTCAGTTAGATGATCCAGGAAAGTTTTACGAAATTAAACATTTCATTAACTGTGAGACCTCTTATGTGATCTACCTACTCAGTTGCAGCTGCAACAAAAAGTACATAGGTCGCACCACACGCACTTTAAAAACACGATTTCTGGAACATCGCAGAAATATTATAAAAAAAGTACAGACACATAGTGTATCAAAACACTTTAGCATATACCATCAGGGGGACCCAGCGGGTCTAAAACTTTTTGGTATAGAACACATTCCAAAAACTCTACGTGGAGGTGATAGATATAAAAAGTTGTGCAAACAAGAAGCTCTATGGATGTTCAAAATGAATACCATATTTCCAGATGGACTTAATGACTCGATAGAACTGAACATGATAATTTAGAACACTAATCTTTTCCTGATTGAAAATTTTTTTTTATTTTTATTTGATTTTTATGTATTCTCATAATATACATACATAGACTAGACCCCTACGGCATCATACCGTGATAATCCTACATTATGAATAACTATTACAACGTTGAGAAAATTATTAAAACTAAAATTATATATCATTATAGTAGAATAACAAAAATATGATTATCAATATGTTATATTGGGAATCATTTAATGGAACTACCAATATAGAAGATAAAAATTAGGGATCAGTACCATATGCTCTAACTTAAATACTGCTATAGAGTATGGATGATTTGTTTTAGAACGACCCCCTTCCTCTCTATGAGTGCGGTCCATGAGCCAGACAACTATGTGTTTATGGTTGCCTGGACACGGACCGGGGATTTTCGCCGCGACCGGAAGTGACGTGTTCTGTGCCCATTTCGGTGACACAGACACGGCCGCTCCCCGCGAGTATATGTTACAAGTTGTGCCCCGTACTCCTGGCTTATATATGCTGGGAGACAGGGGTGGGATCTGGAGGCTGAACAACAAATTATTATTATAGATGCCGGAATTCTTACCGGGGGTTCTTCTCTCTGCGACCGGAAGTGACCATCTTCTGTGTGGACTGATCAGAGGGCCCACACAGATATAAATATACTATAAAAACTGTTTAACTATAAAATGAAAATAAGAAGCAAGGATTGTGATTAACTAAAGAAAACCACAACCTAGAGGAGATGTTTATTAAAGATCCCTGATTGACGAAAGAAATAAAGTGTTTACTATGGTTGCTAGGCAACACTACTAAATGACCCGGATCTTAATCATCACATAGAAAGTAAGACACACATATGACTGCATGGGTTATAGTAACCCGGATGTGATTCGTATACACAGAAAATCATTATGAATTTCTTTTCTTTTTATATAAATAATGTGCAATTAAGTGTTCATTATTAAAAAGCTTAAATTTTAATGTCTTAAGAGCTTAATGTAACTATGTTTTGTGAAGTGGAACAATTAATTGGAGATGAATGGACTGAACAGGTGTGGACCAATTAGCAGCCATTTTAGGGTATAAATACAGCAACTTTTAGACTGAGCAGATCACCTTTGAAAAAGCTGCAGGTTCTGCAGCGAAACGCGTCAGTTTATTCCAGATCACCTATATATTGGAGGCTACAGGGGCTACATCCGGACCTTTAGTGGACTTTGACGACAATTCACAGATGACCAAGCAAACAACATATGCATACCGGTGATACCACATTTTCAACTCAACATTGAGGACTCCGCAATCTGGTGAGGACCTAGGATCCCAAAGATTCCACCAATACAAAGGGACGCTATCCAGAGGTTTCCTTTCTCCTCCAGCGGTAATCATTGTGGTAACTATCACCATCAGGACTGTGCCACCAGTTCTACTGTTCATTTTGATCTCTTTTCATCTGAAGTCCACACCAAATAAGGAACGGATACCTACCTCAGTAGCCCCTTGGTGATCTTGGTTATTGATTTTAATATTCATTTTTATTTCTTCATATCAGTGTTTTATGCATTTGTATTTGTATTTTTCATGCCAGTAAACATTTTGGTACCTATCCATTCTCAGTCCTTTCATCTCCATATGTTCCAACCAATTTGGATTGCTTTATTTTATTCCCATTTATTTTGTTGATTGTAGCGCTGCTATTTTTTTTGTTGTTGTTGTTTGTTTTATGTTGTTTCTCTATATACAGGATTGACTAGACCTGTTTGTGTAGCAGCTGCTCAAAATTAGCACAACAGCCCTTTTTGCGCCTGATTTAACCTTGGTTAAACCCCCCTTTTCCTCTGTGATATCACAATGCATTCAGCTGGAGGTAGCTAGACAGTACCTCCAGTACCTCTGTGACAACACAATAGATTCATATGCAGGCAAAAATACAGTACCTCTATGACAACACAATGCATTCAGCTGCAGGCAGCTAGACAGTATCTCTGTGACATTAAATGCATTCAGTTGTACGCACTTAGACAGTACCTTTGTGACATCACAATGCATTCAGCTGAAGGCAGCTATATAGTATGTCTAATCATCACAATTCATTCAGCTGAAGGCAAGTAGAGAGTACATCTGTGACATCACAATGCATTCAGCTGCAGGTAGCTGGACATTACCTCTGTGACATCACAATGCATTCAACTGCAGGATCTTAGAGTACATCTGTGACATAACATTGTGATGTTAGAGAGGAACAGTCTAGCTGCCTTCAGCTGAATGCATTTTGATGTCACAAATGTACTCTAAGATCCTGCAGCTGAATGCATTGTGATATTATAGCAGTACCATCTAGCTACCTGCAGCTGAATGCATTGTGATGTCACAGAAGTACTCTCTACTTACCTTCAGCTGAATACATTGTGATGTCAAAGAGGTACCATCTAGCTGCTTAGTGCTGAATGCATTGTTATGTCACAGAGGCACTGTCTGAGTGCCTGCATCTGAATGCTTTGTGATGTCACAGATGTACTGTCTATATGCCAGAAACTAAATGCATTATGATGTCACAAAGGTCCTGTCTAAATGCCTGTAGCTGAATACTTTGTAATGTCACAGAGGTACTCTCTAAGTGCCTGTAGCTGAATACTTTGTAATGTCACAGATGTACTCTCTACTTACCTTCAGCTGAATACATTGTGTTGTCACAGAGGTACTATTTAGCTGCTTGCTGCTAAATGCATTGCAAAGTCACAGATGTACTCTCTAAGGGACTGCAGCTGAATGCTTTGTGATGTCACAGAAGTACTCTCTAAGATCCTGCAGCTGAATGCATTGTGATGTCACAGAGGTACTGTATAACTGCCTGCAGCTGAATACTGTGTGATGTCACAGATGTACTCTCTAATTGCCTGCAGTGCAATGCATTGTGATGTCACAGAGGTAATGTCCAGCTGCCTGCAGCTGAATGCATTGTGATATCACAGATGTACTCTCTATTTGCAAACAGCTGAATGCATTATATTGATTAGACATATTATCTAGCTGCCTTCAGCTGAATGCATTGTGATGTCACAGAGGTACTGTCTAAGTTCCTGCAGCTGAATGCAATTAATGTCACAGAGATACTGTCTAGCTACCAGCAGCTGAATGCATAGTGTTGTCAAAGAGGTACTGTAATGTTGCCTGCACCTGAATCTATTGTGTTGTCACAGAGGTACTGTCTAGCTACCACCAGCTGAATACATTGTGATGTCACAGAGGTATTGTATATCTGCCTGCTTCTGAATGCATTGTAATGTCACAGAGGTACGGTCTAGCTGTCTGCAGCTGAATGCACTGTAATGTCATGAAGGTACTGTCTAAGTGCCTGCAGGTGAAAGCTTTATGATGTCACAGAGGTACTCTCTAAGTGCCTGTATCTGAATACTTTGCAATTTCACAGATGTACTCTCTACTTACATTCAGCTGAACACATTGTAAAGCCACAGAAGTAATGTTTAGCTGCCTGCAACCGAATGCATTGTGATGTAAGAGGTACTGTCTAGCTGCCTGCAGCTGAATGGATTGTGATATCACATAGGTACTGTGTAGCTGACTGCAGCTGAATATACTGTAATGTCAGAGAGGTACTGTCTAGCTACCGGAAGCAGAATGCATTGTTGTGACACAGAGATGCTCTCTAGCTGCATGAAGCTGAATGCATTGTGATGTCATAGAGATACTATCTAGCTACCTGCAGCTGAATGCATTGTGATGTTACAGATGTACTCTAAGATCCTGCAGCTGAATGCATTATTATGTCACAAAGGTACTGTATAGCTGCCTGCATCTGAATGCATTGTGATGTCACAGAGGTACTGTCTAGCTGTCTGCATCTGAATGCATTGTGATGTCACAGAGATACTTGCTAAATCCTGATGTACATCTCTTTATTTCAATGAATCATGCAGTATGAAGATTATGTATTTTATTTCTTATTGGTAAGTAATACTTGCATGGTTACAGATAGACATCAACTCAACATGGCTGCTCTCCTTCCCATTCTCTCTTTCTACTTCCTGATCACATATTCATCTGTGCTGCTAGATTCTTAAAGGTACACTACCTCATCTAGCTAATGCACATCTTCCTAGATACATCTCCCCATTCCTTTCATATATGTAAATTAATATATTTCTTTGAAACACAAAAAATTGATTTTACGTTCAACCAATTAAACATATAACAATATGCTGACTGAATTTGAGCATGAACATTAACCCACAATATACAATACACATTAAACTGGAAAAGATTTTTGAACAACAAATTATGAGCCATAAAATGAACATAATATCCGCTCAATAAGCCCTGTAGGAGGTTTAATGACTCTGTCTCCTTTCATCTGAGTATGTGATCCATTACTCAAAGGAACAGACACGATAGAATCACTTGGTGCTGAGGATGTTATAGGTGTTGTGTTGACATCATCTTGACTTGGTGCATCAGAAGATAAGGATGGGAATATCTTCTTGAAATGGGACACATTCCTTGTCACAGTGTGATGGTCATTTCCTGCAACAACCATTGTTCCTTTCCTTTTCAGTACAGTCAGTGGACTTGGGTGAAAAGCAGTCATGTCCTTACGTACTACTTTTTGTTTCACCAGAACACAATCTCCTTCTTGTAATTCCGAAACAATAGCTCTCCTTTTCCAGTCTGCATATTGTTTAGCCTTTTGTTTATTGGCAGAGTCCTTCTGTCTAACCTGATAATCTCCAGATGAAGGCGTCAAATGGATTTCTGGAAGAGTGGATCTGATTACTTTTCTTTGAAACATTAATGTCTGAGGAGGGACATTTGTTGTGGAATGAGGCACTGATCGATATTGTCTGAGAAATTGATTTAGAGATTGTTGAATTGGAATTCGGGATACTTTACAAATCTTTATTTGCTTTCTCAGATTACGCATGAAACTTTCAACAAGACCATTAGCCTGTGGCCACAGGGGAGTAATTTTTTTGATGTTGAATTCCAAAATGTTTCATGAATTTGCTGAAATCATCACCTTGAAATGGCAGACCGTTATCAGTCTTTATTGTTTATAGAATTCCATAAGTAGTAAATATTCTATCCAATGCTGGTAAGACAGATGTGGCAGACGTTGAAGATATTATTTCAAGAACAGGATACCTTGAATCTTCATCCACAGCCACTAGTACATATTTACCATTGTATAATGGCCCATAGAAATCAACATCAACATTTTCCCAGACATTGTCAGGTAGATTAGTCATCCGCAATGGTTCACTGTTTGCGTAGAAAGAATGGTGCATGTCATACAGTTATGGATTTCCGATTCAACAAGTTGCTCTATGGAGGGAAACCATACCTTTTAACATAAAAGTTGTTTCGTCTCTACGATTCCTAAATGACTGGCATGGGCAATATCAATTACCCTCATTCTCAAAACAGTTGGAATAACAATTTTGTCACCTCTGAGAATGATTGAATCATCATGGGGGTAATTCCAAGTTGATCGCAGCAGGAATTCTATTAGCAATTGGGTGAAACCATGTGCACTGCAGGGAGGCAGATATAACATGTGCAGAGAGAGTTAGATTTGGGTGTGGTGTGTTCAATCTGCAATCTAATTTGCAGTGTAAAAATAAAGCAGCCAGTATTTACCCTGCACAGAAATAAAATAACCCACCCAAATCTAACTCTCTCTGCAAATGTTATATCTGCTACACCTGCAGTGCACATGGTTTTGCCCAACTGCTAAAAAATTTCCTGCTGCGATCAACTTGGAATTACCCCCCATGTTCAGTAAGTTCTTGATAATGTTTATGAAGTGTTCAGAAGTCTTGTTCCTCATCAGCTGAAAATAAAAACTGTCCCAGTCACCAATCATTGGAAATAATGCAGTGTTTTACTGCTGACAAAACTTTATCTAAGAGACCTCTTTGATGTTGGCACTAGTAAGTGAATCAGGAATTGAATTGTTAATAATAAAGTTCATATACTCTTCCACTGAAGTAGACTGCGATATGTCAGAAGGCAGAGGATGTCTGGACATGTAATCTGAGTGTCACGATCCGGGTTACTGGATGCCATTATCTACCTTTCAGGTGTCTCCTGAGGCTGGCTCAGCATTCCAGGGCCGGGTCTCAGTTGTGCTGCTGACATCCTCACTTCACATCTCCTCTCCATCAGTCCGCAGGCGCTGTCACAGTGAACTCATGTAGTTAGAATGGCGTTTCCAGCCCTCCGTGGCCTCCGCCGCCATTTCTGCACTTCCAGTACTCAGATGGGTCTGCTTGGTGTCTCCTGCCCGCTGCGGCCTCTGTCGCCATCCCTATGAGTCAAATATGCAAACAAGTCTGCATGGCGTCTCCTGCCCGCTGCGGCCTCAGCCGCCAGCTCTGTGAATCAAGTGTGCAAGTTGGCGTCCACTGCCCTCCGCGGCCTCCACCGCCATTACTGTAATTCCTCACATGGTTCAACAAGCTAGATTTCCTTCCAAATGCTAGTATGGGCACAGCCATATTGGTTTCAGTCACATGACACTATCTCCACTAATCCGCTGCACCGCTGGACTCTGCCTGATTGACCATCCAATCCCTGCAATGCTGCAGGTATAAAGGTCCTGTTCCTGAACCAGGAAGTTGTCAGTGCTTTGGTTGTCAACCCAGTGTTACCAGTCTCCTTGCTTGTGGTTGTTTGCTATTTCAGGTATTTCAGCTCCTGCTTCCAGCTCCACTAGAGACCCGCACCAGTTTAACATCAAGCGGTGCAGCCTGACTCCGCAGTGTCCTTACATTGCCCTCTGCAATTGGCAGCGCCTAAACACCGGCTTTCAGCAGCAGACTTCCAGCGGTGTTCGGTCTTCAGCAATCATCGGTGCTCCGCCATCGAATACCAGCAATCATTGGTGCTCCGCTATCGAATACCAGCAATCATCAGTGCTCTGTCACGTCTTCTTAATTCCAACGATCTCTAGCATCACCAGTGCATCTAGCTATTCTCCAGCTACATTGGATCATCAAGCACTCCATTCATCTCATCATTCAGTCCAGTTACGTCCGGCCTACCCAGCAAGTAACTCGCCTCTCAGTCAATACTTCCAGCTTCCAGAGGACCACCTGCTGGTCAGTTCCTGTACTCTTTCCACCACTCAGCACCTGGGTGTCGATTAAGGACATTCCATCTCCTAAGTCTGCCTAGACGGATACCTATCATTACCACACCCAGTACCATCTGCATCTCTGTTGTATTTACAGGAACTGTGTATTGCATATTCTTTTACCATATCTGACATTGCTGTTGATGTACCACCTGAACAGTGCTTGAATAAAACTTTTAACCTTACTCCTGTTGTCGTGGTCACGCCTTCGGGCTGGGATACTGCATGTCTAAGAGTCCCATACTACCGCCCAGGTTTAATTATACCTCAGCACCTGTAACTGAGGCTTCCTCCCGTCAGCTCCAGCCCTCAGTTGTGACACTGAGGGATTGTCAGCACCAGCTGAATGATGGAGAAATTGTATGCCTGCAAACGTAAGCTCCATCCTGTATCCTAGCTGGTTGTTTGGATTTTGAATTTCAAAAAAGTGTCACTAGGGCTTGATGATCAGTCTGGATGATAAAGTCAATGCCGTATAGATAGAGATGAAAGCGTTCACAGCCCAAGACTACTGCAAGAGCTTCCTTTTCTGGCTGAGAGTAATGTTGTTCCACCTCTGTCAAACTGCAACTTGCACATGTTACAATATGATGATCCCCATGTGCATTCACCTGAGTCAAGATAGCTCCGAGCCCCACAGGACTGGCATCCACAATAAGTTCTGTTTTCCAGTCAGTGTTGTAATATGACATCATGACACTATCCTGCAGACACCATTTTATGTCATCAAATGCTTGTGATTGAGAGGAAGTCCATAGGAATTTAGCATTTTTCTTTGTGAGTTCCCTAAGTGGGGAAGTCAGAGTAGGGTAATTTGGAATTAATTGAGAGCAATAGTTAGTCATCCCAAGAAATTATTTAACTTCACGAGCATTAGCCGGTTGGGACATATTAGCCTGGACTTTTTCTGGATCAGGACTAACTCCATCTTAAGAAAAGATATGCCCTAAAAATGTAAGCTTCTGTTGAAGAAAGACGCACTTATCTTTATTCAGTGTTACATTTTTGGCTAGAAGACACTGCAACACTTGATGCAGAGCTTCATCATGTTCATGGAGTATTGCTCCAAAAACCAGGATATCATCACTGTAATTGATGGCATTTGGAACTGAATGTATGACCTGATGGAGTACTGTCTAGCTGCCTGCAGCTGGATGCATTGTGATGTCACAGAGGTACTGCCTAGCTGCCTGCAGCTAAAAGCATTGTGATCCCACAGAGATACTGTATAGCTACCTACAGCTGAATGCATTGTGATGTCACAGATGTACTCTAAGATCCTGCAGCTGAATGCATTGTGATATCACAGTGGTACTGTATAGCTATCTGAATAAGAATGCAGTGTGATGTCAAATATGTACTCCTTGGGGTATATTTACTAAGGCCATGATTTCATTCTTTTTTTTTTTTTTGTCTAAGTGTGAGCACGAGAATTTACTAAACACAAATCTCGGCAGTGTTGGGGCTATTTTTCCAGGCAGAGTTCACAAATACGAATGGATAGACCAGCGGTCAAACACGGATGTTATTTTATACAACTCAGTAATTTACTAAGAATCTGTAAAGAAAAAAAACCCCTAGCTTTCAAATAGACCTGCTTTTTGCTGGAGTGTTCAGATAGTCATGCACAGATCAATGAGATCCGTGCATGCTTATCTGTGGAAAAGGGTCAGAAATAGTTAAAAATGTAAAAAAAAATTGCATGTGGTGCCTCCACCTAAGCATAACCAGCCTCGGGCTCTTTGAGCTGATCCTGGTTGTTTAAATACCAGGGGAAAATTGACTGGAGTTCCCTAGTATTTAGACAACCAGCAATGGTCTCTTGGACCAGCCCTGGTTCCAAAAATATGGGGGGGAAAGACGTAGGGGGTCCCCCGTATTTTTAAAACCAGCACCGGGCTCCACTAGCCGAGAAGATAATGCCACAGCCGGAGGACACATTTATACTGGTCCCTGCATCCGTGGCATTACCCCCCCCAACTAGTCACCCCTGGCCAGGGTTCCCTGGGGGAGTGGGGACCCCTTAAATCAAGGGGTTCCCCCCTCCAAGCATCAAAGGGCCAGGGGTGAAGCCTGAGGCTGTCCACCCCAATCCCTGGGTGGTGGATGGGGGGCTAATATCCTTTTCCAGTGTAAAAAAAAGAATATTGTCTTTTGTTTTAGAACTACAAGTTCCAGCAAGCCTCCCCCACTTGCTGGTACTTGGAGAACCACAAGGACCAGCATGCGGGGAAATAACGGGTCCGCTGGTACCTGTAGTACTACAACAAAAGAAATACACAAATAAAAACAAAACACACACACCTCGAAAGTAAAAATTAATTTAAACACACTTACTAACACATACTTACCTACATCCCACGCTACCCAATCATGTCCCCTTCTCCAGTAGAATCCAATAGGAGCACCTGTGAATAAAACACCAAAATACTCACCTATTATCCGGTGAAGTTCGGTCCTCTTCGTTCCAGTAGGCAAACCAGGGTTAATAAAATAATAAACTGAAAACCCGCTCCAAAGGAACTAAAGGAGATCCATGTCTACACATGGATCCCCTTATCCCAAATGCCGGGACCCTCCGTGACTCCTGTCACTAGAAGTCCCAGCAGCCAATCAGGGAGCGCCATATCATAGCGCTCTCATGATTGGCTGTGCACTCCTGGCCTGTCAATCATATGGAGCGCTCCGGCTAGAATAGAGTTTAGCGCAGCTCCATTCTAGCCTATGATGGGAACTTTGCAGTCTGGGGCTAACCGTGAGGTTAAGTGGGGTCACTCTTGTGGGTGTGTAAGTGTGTTTAAATTAATTTTTACTTTCACGGTGTGTGTGTGTGTGTGTCTTGTTTTTATTTGTGTATTTCTTTTGTTGTAGAACTACAGGTACCAACGGGCCCATTATTTCCCCGCACGCTGGTCCTTGTGGTTCTCCAAGTACCAGCAAGTGGGGGAGGCTTGTTGGGACTTGAAGTTCTAAAACAAAATACAATATTTTTTTTTTTACACTGGAAAAGGCTATCAGCCCCCCATCCACCACCCAGGGATGGGGAAACAGCCTTGGGCTTCACCCCAGCCCTTGGGTGCCTGGAGGTGGGATCCCTTGATTTAAGGGGTCCCCACTCCCCCAGGGAACCCTGGCCAGGGTGACTAGTTGGGGGGTAATGCCACGGCCACAGGGACCAGTATAAATGTGTCCCCCGGCTGTGTCATTATCTTCTCGGCTAGTGGAGCCCGGTGCTAGTTTTAAAAATATGGGGGACCCATACGTCTTTTGTCCCTCACATTTTTGGAACCAGGGCTGGTCCAAGAGCCCGGTGATGGTTGTCTAAATACTAGGGAACCCCAGTACATTTTTCCCCAGTATTTAAACAGGCAGGACCAGCTCAAAGAGCCCGAGGCTGGTTATACATAGGAGGGGGGACCCCACGCAATTTTTTTTCAACTTTTAACTCTTTTAATAATGTATACCATGAAGACCTGCACGGATCTCACTGATCCGGCTGGGCTTCATTGTGTTATGTCCGGCAGTGTTTTACTCATCACTCCCGTAAAACACTGCCCAACAATACGAATAGCATTGACATCTGAAAATATGAAAAACGAAAACTTGGCAGCTTAGTAAATTACCAAAAATGACCTCAAAAAGTTGCAGAAAAATAAGTCCAATAAAATTTGAGATCAAACTCCCACCAAATCAGAAGAAACACGAATCTTAGTAAAAATACTACCTTTAGTGCCTGCAGCTGCATACTTTGTAATGTCACAGATGTACTCTCTACGTACCTTCAGCTGATACATTGTGATGTCAAAGAGGTACTGTCTAGCTGTTTAGTGCTGAATGCATTGTGATGTCACAGAGGCACTGTCTAAGTGCCTGCAGCTACATGCTTTGTGAAGTCACAAATGTACTGTCTAAATGCCTGCAGGTGAAATCTTTATAATGTCACAGAAGTACTCTCTAAGTGCCTGTAGCTGAATACTTTGTAATGTCACAGATGTAATCTCTACTTACCTTCAGATGTATACAATACAGGTTGAGTATCCCTTATCCAAAATGCTTGGGACCGGCAGTATTTTGGATATCGGATTTTTCCGTATTTTGGAATAATTGCATTTCATAATGAGATATTATGGCGATGGGACCTAAGTCTAATCACAGAATGCATTTATGTTTCATATACACCTTTTATACAGAGCCTGAAGGTAATTTTAGCCAATATTTTTAATAACTTTGTGCATTAAACAAAGTTTGTGTACATACACACAATACATTTATGTTTCATATACACCTTATACACACAGCCTGAAGGTCATATAATACAATAGGTTTAATAACTTTGTGTATAAATGAAGTTTGTATACATTGAGCCATCAGAAAACAAATGTTTCACTATCTCAGTCTTACTTAAAAAATTCTGTATTTCTGAATATTCCGTATTTCGGAATATTTGGATATGGGAAACTCAACCTGTATGATGTCACAAAATTACATTCTTGCTGCTTGCTGCTAAATGCATTGTTAAGTCACAGAAGTACACTCTAAGGGACTGCAGCTGACTACTTTGTGATGTCACAGAGCTACTCTAAAAACCTGCAGCTGAATGCATGGCTGCCTCCAGCTGAATATATTGATTCTCTCTAGCTGCATGCAGCTGAATGCATTGTGATGCCACAGAGTTACTGTCTAGCTACCTTCAGCTAAATGCACTGTGATGTCACAGAGGTACTGTTTAGATGCATGCAGCTGAATGCACTGTGATGTCATAGAGGTACTGCCTAGTTACCTGCATCAGAATGCATTGTGATATCACAGAGGTACTGTCTAGCTGCCTGCAGCTGACTGCACAGTGATGTCACAGAGGTAATGTTTAGATGCATGCAGCTGATTGCATTGTGATGTCATAGAGGTTCTGCCTAGCTACCTGCATCTGAATGCATTGTGATGTCACAGAGGTACTGTCTAACTGCCAGAAGCAGAATGCATTGTTATAACACAGAGATTCTCTCTAGCTGCATTAGAGATGAGCGGGTTCGGTTTCTCGGAAACCGAACCCCCCCGAACTTCAGCCTTTTTACACGGGTCCGAGGCAGACTCGGATCTTCCCGCCTTGCTCGGCTAACCCGAGCGCGCCCGAACGTCATCATCCCGCTGTCGGATTCTCGCGAGGCTTGTATTCTATCGCGAGACTCGGATTCTATATAAGGAGCCGCGCGTCGCCGCCATTTTCACACGTGCATTGAGATTGATAGGGAGAGGACGTGGCTGGCGTCCTCTCCGTTTAGAGTAGACTAGAGAGTAGAGAGTAGAGACACTTGATTTACTAATTTTGGGGAGCATATTAGGACGGAGTACTACTTGCTGATAGTGTGACCAGTGACCACCAGTTTAATTAATCCGTTCTCTGCCTGAAAAAAAATGATACACAGTGTGACACAGTCACATACCATATCTGTGCTCAGCCTCAGTGTGCCCTCAGTGTTCTGCATCATCTATGTAATACTGTATATCTGACTGTGCTGAGTGCTCACTGCTCACACAGCTTAATTGTGGGGGAGACTGGGGAGCAGTTATAGCAGGAGTACATATTTTAACAGTGCACACTTTTGCTGCCAGAGTGCCACTGCCAGTGCCAGTGTGACTGACCAGTGACCACTACTACTTGCTGATAGTGTGACCAGTGACCACCAGTTTAATTAATCCGTTCTCTGCCTGAAAAAAAACGATACACAGTGTGACACAGTCACATACCATATCTGTGCTCAGCCTCAGTGTGCCCTCAGTGTGCTGCATCATCTATGTAATACTGTATATCTGACTGTGCTGAGTGCTCACTGCTCACACAGCTTAATTGTGGGGGAGACTGGGGAGCAGTTATAGCAGGAGTACATATTTTAACAGTGCACACTTTTGCTGCCAGAGTGCCACTGCCAGTGCCAGTGTGACTGACCAGTGACCACTGACCACCAGTATATTGTGATTGTCTGCCTGAAAAAGTTAAACACTCGTCGTGTGGTGTTTTTATTCTATAAACGCATTCTGCTGACAGTGTCCAGCAGGTCCGTCATTATATAATATATACCTGTCCGGCTGCAATAGTGATATATATATATTTTTTATATCATTATCATCCAGTCTATATTAGCAGCAGACGCAGTACGGTAGTCCACGGCTGTAGCTACCTCTGTGTCGGCAGTCGCTCGTCCATCCATAATTGTATACCACCTACCCGTGGTGTTTGTTTTTTTTTCTATCTTCTTGATACTAGTAGCTTACTTTAGGAGTCTGCAGTGCTGAGCTGACAGTGTCCAGCAGGTCCGTCATTATATAATATATACCTGTCCGGCTGCAGTAGTGATATATATATATATTTTTTTATATCATTATCATCCAGTCTATATTAGCAGCAGACGCAGTACGGTAGTCCACGGCTGTAGCTACCTCTGTGCCGGCAGTCGCTCGTCCATCCATAATTGTATACCACCTACCTGTGGTGTTTTTTTTTTTTTCTATCTTCTTGATACTACTAGTAGCTTACTTTAGGAGTCTGCAGTGCTGAGCTGACAGTGTCCAGCAGGTCCGTCATTATATAATATATACCTGTCCGGCTGCAGTAGTGATATATATATATATATATTTTTTATATCATTATCATCCAGTCTATATTAGCAGCAGACGCAGTACGGTAGTCCACGGCTGTAGCTACCTCTGTGTCGGCAGTCGCTAGTCCATCCATAATTGTATACCACCTACCTGTGGTGTTTTTTTTTTTTCTATCTTCTTGATACTACTAGTAGCTTACTTTAGGAGTCTGCAGTGCTGAGCTGACAGTGTCCAGCAGGTCCGTCATTATATAATATATACCTGTCCGGCTGCAGTAGTGATATATATATATATATTTTATATCATTATCATCCAGTCTATATTAGCAGCAGACGCAGTACGGTAGTCCACGGCTGTAGCTACCTCTGTTTCGGCAGTCGCTCATCAATCCATAAGTATACTAGTATCCATCCATCTCCATTGTTTACCTGAGGTGCCTTTTAGTTGTGCCTATTAAAATATGGAGAACAAAAATGTTGAGGTTCCAAAAATAGGGAAAGATCAAGATCGACTTCCACCTCGTGCTGAAGCTGCTGCCACTAGTCATGGCCGAGACGATGAAATGCCAGCAACGTCGTCTGCCAAGGCCGATGCCCAATGTCATAGTACAGAGCATGTAAAATCCAAAACACCAAATATCAGTAAAAAAAGGACTCAAAAATCTAAAATAAAATTGTCGGAGGAGAAGCGTAAACTTGCCAATATGCCATTTACCACACAGAGTGGCAAGGAACGGCTGAGGCCCTGGCCTATGTTCATGGCTAGTGGTTCAGCTTCACATGAGGATGGAAGCACTCAGCCTCTCGCTAGAAAAATGAAAAGACTCAAGCTGGCAAAAGCACAGCAAAGAACTGTGCGTTCTTCGAAATCACAAATCCACAAGGAGAGTCCAATTGTGTCGTTTGCGATGCCTGACCTTCCCAACACTGGACGTGAAGAGCATGCGCCTTCCACCATTTGCACGCCCCCTGCAAGTGCTGGAAGGAGCACCCGCAGTCCAGTTCCTGATAGTCAGATTGAAGATGTCAGTGTTGAAGTACACCAGGATGAGGAGGATATGGGTGTTGCTGGCGCTGGGGAGGAAATTGACCAGGAGGATTCTGATGGTGAGGTGGTTTGTTTAAGTCAGGCACCCGGGGAGACACCTGTTGTCCGTGGGAGGAATAGGGCCATTGACATGCCTGGTGAAAATACCAAAAAAATCAGCTCTTCGGTGTGGAAGTATTTCAACAGAAATGCGGACAACATTTGTCAAGCCGTGTGTTACCTTTGTCAAGCTGTAATAAGTAGGGGTAAGGACGTTAACCACCTCGGAACATCCTCCCTTATACGTCACCTGCAGCGCATTCATCATAAGTCAGTGACAAGTTCAAAAACTTTGGGCGACAGCGGAAGCAGTCCACTGACCAGTAAATCCCTACCTCTTGTAACCAAGCTCACGCAAACCACCCCACCAACTCCCTCAGTGTCAATTTCCTCCTTCCCCAGGAATGCCAATAGTCCTGCAGGCCATGTCACTGGCAATTATGACGAGTCCTCTCCTGCCTGGGATTCCTCCGATGCATCCTTGCGTGTAACGCCTACTGCTGCTGGCGCTGCTGTTGTTGCTGCTGGGAGTCGATGGTCATCCCAGAGGGGAAGTCGTACTCGTAAGACCACTTTTACTACTTCCACCAAGCAATTGACTGTCCAACAGTCCTTTGCGAGGAAGATGAAATATCACAGCAGTCATCCTGCTGCAAAGCGGATAACTGAGGCCTTGGCATCCTGGGCGGTGAGAAACGTGGTTCCGGTATCCATCATTACTGCAGAGGCAACTAGAGACTTGTTGGAGGTACTGTGTCCCTGGTACCAAATACCATCTAGGTTCCATTTCTCTAGGCAGGCGACACCGAAAATGTACACAGACCTCAGAAAAAGACTCACTAGTGTCCTAAAAAATGCAGTTGTACCCAATGTCCACTTAACCACGGACATGTGGACAAGTGGAGCAGGGAAGGCTCAGGACTATATGACTGTGACAGCCCACTGGGTAGATGTATGGACTCCCGCCGCAAGAACAGCAGCGGCGGCACCAGTAGCAGCATCTCGCAAACGCCAACTCTTTCCTAGGCAGGCTACGCTTTGTATCACCGCTTTCCAGAATACGCACACAGCTAAAAACCTCTTACGGCAACTGAGGAAGATCATCGCAGAATGGCTTACCCCAATTGGACTCTCCAGTGGATTTGTGGCATCGGACAACGCCAGCAATATTGGGTGTGCATTAAATATGGGCAAATTCCAGCACGTCCCATGTTTTGCACATACCTTGAATTTGGTGGTGCAGAATTATTTAAAAAAACGAGAGGGGCGTGCAAGAGATGCTGTCGGTGGCCAGAAGAATTGCGGGACACTTTCGGCGTACAGGCACCACGTACAGAAGACTGGAGCACCACCAAAAACGCCTGAACCTGCCCTGCCATCATCTGAAGCAAGAAGTGGTAACAAGGTGGAATTCAACCCTCTATATGCTTCAGAGGTTGGAGGAGCAGCAAAAGGCCATTCAAGCCTATACAACTGAGCACGATATAGGAGGTGGAATGCACCTGTCTCAAGCGCAGTGGAGAATGATTTCAATGTTGTGCAAGGTTCTGCAACCTATTGAACTTGCCACACGTGAAGTCAGTTCAGACACTGCCAGCCTGAGTCAGGTCATTCCCCTCATCAGGCTTTTGCAGAAGAAGCTGGAGACATTGAAGGAGGAGCTAACACAGAGCGATTCCGCTAGGCATGTGGGACTTGTGGATGGAGCCCTTAATTCGCTTAACAAGGATTCACGGGTGGTCAATCTGTTGAAATCAGAGCACTACATTTTGGCCACCGTGCTCGATCCTAGATTTAAAACCTACCTTGGATCTCTCTTTCCGGCAGACACAAGTCTGCTGGGGTTCAAAGACCTGCTGGTGACAAAATTGTCAAGTCAAGCGGAACGCGACCTGTCAACATCTCCTCCTTCACATTCTCCCGCAACTGGGGGTGCGAGGAAAAGGCTCAGAATTCCGAGCCCACCCGCTGGTGGTGATGCAGGGCAGTCTGGAGCGACTGCTGATGCTGACATCTGGTCCGGACTGAAGGACCTGACAACGATTACGGACATGTCGTCTACTGTCACTGCATATGATTCTCTCCCCATTGAAAGAATGGTGGAGGATTATATGAGTGACCGCATCCAAGTAGGCACGTCAGACAGTCCGTACTTATACTGGCAGGAAAAAGAGGCAATTTGGAGGCCCTTGCACAAACTGGCTTTATTCTACCTAAGTTGCCCTCCCACAAGTGTGTTCTCCGAAAGAGTGTTTAGTGCCGCCGCTCACCTTGTCAGCAATCGGCGTACGAGGTTACATCCAGAAAATGTGGAGAAGATGATGTTCATTAAAATGAATTATAATCAATTCCTCCGTGGAGACATTGACCAGCAGCAATTGCCTCCACAAAGTACACAGGGAGCTGAGATGGTGGATTCCAGTGGGGACGAATTGATAATCTGTGAGGAGGGGGATGTACACGGTGATATATCGGAGGATGATGATGAGGTGGACATCTTGCCTCTGTAGAGCCAGTTTGTGCAAGGAGAGATTAATTGCTTCTTTTCTCTAACGTCCTAGTGGATGCTGGGAACTCCGTAAGGACCATGGGGAATAGCGGGCTCCGAAGGAGGCTGGGCACTCTAGAAAGATCTTAGACTACCTGGTGTGCACTGGCTCCTCCCACTATGACCCTCCTCCAAGCCTCAGTTAGATTTCGTGCCCGGCCGAGGTTGGATGCACACTAGGGGCTCTCCTGAGCTCTTAGAAAGTTATAGTCTTAGAATTTGTTATTTTCAGTGAGACCTGCTGGCAACAGGCTCACTGCAGCGAGGGACTAAGGGGAGAAGAAGCGAACTCGCCTGCTTGCAGCCGGATTGGGCTTCTTAGGCTACTGGACACCATTAGCTCCAGAGGGATCGACCGCAGGCCCAGCCTTGATGTTCGGTCCCGGAGCCGCGCCGCCGTCCCCCTTACAGAGCCAGAAGCAAGAAGATGGTCCGGAAAATCGGCGGCATGAAGACATCCTGTCTTCACCAAGGTAGCGCACAGCACTGCAGCTGTGCGCCATTGCTCCTCATACACACTTCACACTCCGGTCACTGAGGGTGCAGGGCGCTGGGGGGGGCGCCCTGAGGCAGCAATAAAAACACCTTGGCTGGCTAAAATACCTCAATATATAGCCCCTGGGGCTATATATGAGGTAAATACCCCTGCCAGAATCCCATAAAAAGCGGGAGAATAGGCCGCGAAAAAGGGGCGGAGCCTATCTCCTCAGCACACTGGCGCCATTTTTCCCTCACAGCTCGGCTGGAAGGAAGCTCCCTGGCTCTTCCCTGCAATTCTACAGTACAATAAGAGGGAAAAGAGAGGGGGGCATTAAAATTGGCACTGTATACAGTATATTATATAAAAAGCAGCTATTAGGGACATAACTCAGTTAGTCCCTGTATATATATAGCGCTCTGGTGTGTGCTGGCATACTCTTACTCTGTCCCCCCAAAGGGCTTTTGTGGGTCCTGTCCTCTATTTGAGCATTCCCTGTGTGTGTGGAGTGTGTCGGTACGGCTGTGTCGACATGTTTGAGGAGGATAATGATGTGGAGGGGGAGCAGATGCCTTTAGCAGGGATGTCACCCCCTGGGGGTCAGACACCTGAGTGGATGGTATTATGGCAGGAAATGAGTGCACGTATAGACTCCTTACATAAAAAATTTGACGACATGCCGACTGTGGGACAGCCGAGTCTTCAGCTCGTGCCTGTCCAGGTGTCTCAAAAGTCATCAGGGGCTCTGAAACGCCCGTTATCTCAGGTGGCACAAGTAGATGTCGACACGGATACTGACACCAGTGTCGACGACGATGAGTCAAATTTAATGCCCGTTAAGGCCATTCACTGCATGATTGAGGCAATGAAAGAGGTGTTAAATATTTCTGATTTACATCCAGGTACCACAAAAAAGGGTATTATGTTTGGGGAGAAAAAACTACCTGTAGTTTTTCCCCCGTCAGATGAATTAAATGAAGTGTGTGAATAAGCGTGGGCCACTTAACCACGGACATGTGGACAAGTGGAGCAGGGAAGGCTCAGGACTATATGACTGTGACAGCCCACTGGGTAGATGTATGGACTCCCGCCGCAAGAACAGCAGCGGCGGCACCAGTAGCAGCATCTCGCAAACGCCAACTCTTTCCTAGGCAGGCTACGCTTTGTATCACCGCTTTCCAGAATACGCACACAGCTAAAAACCTCTTACGGCAACTGAGGAAGATCATCGCAGAATGGCTTACCCCAATTGGACTCTCCAGTGGATTTGTGGCATCGGACAACGCCAGCAATATTGGGTGTGCATTAAATATGGGCAAATTCCAGCACGTCCCATGTTTTGCACATACCTTGAATTTGGTGGTGCAGAATTATTTAAAAAAACGAGAGGGGGGTGCAAGAGATGCTGTCGGTGGCCAGAAGAATTGCGGGACACTTTCGGCGTACAGGCACCACGTACAGAAGACTGGAGCACCACCAAAAACGCCTGAACCTGCCCTGCCATCATCTGAAGCAAGAAGTGGTAACAAGGTGGAATTCAACCCTCTATATGCTTCAGAGGTTGGAGGAGCAGCAAAAGGCCATTCAAGCCTATACAACTGAGCACGATATAGGAGGTGGAATGCACCTGTCTCAAGCGCAGTGGAGAATGATTTCAATGTTGTGCAAGGTTCTGCAACCTATTGAACTTGCCACACGTGAAGTCAGTTCAGACACTGCCAGCCTGAGTCAGGTCATTCCCCTCATCAGGCTTTTGCAGAAGAAGCTGGAGACATTGAAGGAGGAGCTAACACAGAGCGATTCCGCTAGGCATGTGGGACTTGTGGATGGAGCCCTTAATTCGCTTAACAAGGATTCACGGGTGGTCAATCTGTTGAAATCAGAGCACTACATTTTGGCCACCGTGCTCGATCCTAGATTTAAAACCTACCTTGGATCTCTCTTTCCGGCAGACACAAGTCTGCTGGGGTTCAAAGACCTGCTGGTGACAAAATTGTCAAGTCAAGCGGAACGCGACCTGTCAACATCTCCTCCTTCACATTCTCCCGCAACTGGGGGTGCGAGGAAAAGGCTCAGAATTCCGAGCCCACCCGCTGGTGGTGATGCAGGGCAGTCTGGAGCGACTGCTGATGCTGACATCTGGTCCGGACTGAAGGACCTGACAACGATTACGGACATGTCGTCTACTGTCACTGCATATGATTCTCTCCCCATTGAAAGAATGGTGGAGGATTATATGAGTGACCGCATCCAAGTAGGCACGTCAGACAGTCCGTACTTATACTGGCAGGAAAAAGAGGCAATTTGGAGGCCCTTGCACAAACTGGCTTTATTCTACCTAAGTTGCCCTCCCACAAGTGTGTTCTCCGAAAGAGTGTTTAGTGCCGCCGCTCACCTTGTCAGCAATCGGCGTACGAGGTTACATCCAGAAAATGTGGAGAAGATGATGTTCATTAAAATGAATTATAATCAATTCCTCCGTGGAGACATTGACCAGCAGCAATTGCCTCCACAAAGTACACAGGGAGCTGAGATGGTGGATTCCAGTGGGGACGAATTGATAATCTGTGAGGAGGGGGATGTACACGGTGATATATCGGAGGATGATGATGAGGTGGACATCTTGCCTCTGTAGAGCCAGTTTGTGCAAGGAGAGATTAATTGCTTCTTTTCTCTAACGTCCTAGTGGATGCTGGGAACTCCGTAAGGACCATGGGGAATAGCGGGCTCCGAAGGAGGCTGGGCACTCTAGAAAGATCTTAGACTACCTGGTGTGCACTGGCTCCTCCCACTATGACCCTCCTCCAAGCCTCAGTTAGATTTCGTGCCCGGCCGAGGTTGGATGCACACTAGGGGCTCTCCTGAGCTCTTAGAAAGTTATAGTCTTAGAATTTGTTATTTTCAGTGAGACCTGCTGGCAACAGGCTCACTGCAGCGAGGGACTAAGGGGAGAAGAAGCGAACTCGCCTGCTTGCAGCCGGATTGGGCTTCTTAGGCTACTGGACACCATTAGCTCCAGAGGGATCGACCGCAGGCCCAGCCTTGATGTTCGGTCCCGGAGCCGCGCCGCCGTCCCCCTTACAGAGCCAGAAGCAAGAAGATGGTCCGGAAAATCGGCGGCATGAAGACATCCTGTCTTCACCAAGGTAGCGCACAGCACTGCAGCTGTGCGCCATTGCTCCTCATACACACTTCACACTCCGGTCACTGAGGGTGCAGGGCGCTGGGGGGGGCGCCCTGAGGCAGCAATAAAAACACCTTGGCTGGCTAAAATACCTCAATATATAGCCCCTGGGGCTATATATGAGGTAAATACCCCTGCCAGAATCCCATAAAAAGCGGGAGAATAGGCCGCGAAAAAGGGGCGGAGCCTATCTCCTCAGCACACTGGCGCCATTTTTCCCTCACAGCTCGGCTGGAAGGAAGCTCCCTGGCTCTTCCCTGCAATTCTACAGTACAGTAAGAGGGAAAAGAGAGGGGGGCATTAAAATTGGCACTGTATACAGTATATTATATAAAAAGCAGCTATTAGGGACATAACTCAGTTAGTCCCTGTATATATATAGCGCTCTGGTGTGTGCTGGCATACTCTTACTCTGTCCCCCCAAAGGGCTTTTGTGGGTCCTGTCCTCTATTTGAGCATTCCCTGTGTGTGTGGAGTGTGTCGGTACGGCTGTGTCGACATGTTTGAGGAGGATAATGATGTGGAGGGGGAGCAGATGCCTTTAGCAGGGATGTCACCCCCTGGGGGTCAGACACCTGAGTGGATGGTATTATGGCAGGAAATGAGTGCACGTATAGACTCCTTACATAAAAAATTTGACGACATGCCGACTGTGGGACAGCCGAGTCTTCAGCTCGTGCCTGTCCAGGTGTCTCAAAAGTCATCAGGGGCTCTGAAACGCCCGTTATCTCAGGTGGCACAAGTAGATGTCGACACGGATACTGACACCAGTGTCGACGACGATGAGTCAAATTTAATGCCCGTTAAGGCCATTCACTGCATGATTGAGGCAATGAAAGAGGTGTTAAATATTTCTGATTTACATCCAGGTACCACAAAAAAGGGTATTATGTTTGGGGAGAAAAAACTACCTGTAGTTTTTCCCCCGTCAGATGAATTAAATGAAGTGTGTGAATAAGCGTGGGCTTCCCCTGATAAGAAATTGGTAATTCCTAAGAAGCTACTAATGGCGTTCCCTTTCCTGCCAGAGGATAGGTTACGTTGGGAAACACCCCCGAGGGTGGATAAAGCGCTCACACGTTTGTCTAAAAAGGTGGCACTACCGTCCCAGGATACGGCCGCCCTTAAGGAACCTGCTGATAGAAAGCAGGAGGCGATCCTGAAGTCTGTATATACACACTCAGGCATTATACTCAGACCAGCTATTGCGTCAGCATGGATGTGCAGTGCTGCCGCTGCGTGGTCAGATAAACTGTCAGAAAATATTGACACGTTAGACAGAGACACGATCCTGCTAACAATTGACCATATAAAAGACTCAGTCTTATACATGAGAGATGCACAGAGGGAAATCTGCCGGCTGGCATCTAAAATAAGTGCATTATCTATCTCTGCTAGGAGATGCTTATGGACTCGCCAGTGGACTGGAGATGCAGATTCCAAAAGGCACATGGAAGTCTTGCCTTATAAGGGGGAGGAATTATTTGGGGATGGTCTCTCCGACCTAGTTTCCACAGCAACGTCTGGGAAGTCAGCATTTTTACCCCATGTCCCCTCACAGCCTAAGAAGGCGCCATTTTATCAGGTTCAGTCCTTTCGGTCCCAGAAAAACAAGCGGGGAAAAGGAGGGTCTTTTCTGTCAAGAGGCAGAGGCAGGGGAAAAAGGCTGCAGCAAACAGCAGGTTCCCAGGAACAAAAGTCCTCCCCCGCTTCCTCTTCCAAGTCCGCCGCATGACGGTGGGGCTTCACAGGCGGAGCCAGGTACGGTGGGGGCCCGCCTCAGGAATTTCAGCGATCAGTGGGCCCGCTCACAGGTGGATCCCTGGATCCTTCAAATAGTATCTCAGGGATACAGGCTGGAATTCGAGGCGACTCCACCCCGCCGTTTCCTAAAATCCGCCTTGCCGATTGCTCCCTCAGACAGGGAGGCGGTGCTAGCAGCGATTCACAAGCTGTATTCCCAGCAGGTGATAATCAAGGTACCCCTACTTCAACAAGGCCGGGGTTACTATTCCACACTATTTGTGGTGCCGAAACCGGACAGTTCGGTGAGACCCATTTTAAATTTGAAATCCTTGAACACATACATAGAAAAATTCAAGTTCAAGATGGAATCGCTCAGGGCGGTTATTGCAAGCCTGGACGAGGGGGATTACATGGTATCCCTGGACATCAAGGATGCTTACCTGCATGTCCCCATTTACAATTCTCACCAGGAGTACCTCAGATTTGTGGTACAGGACTGCCATTACCAATTCCAGACGCTGCCGTTTGGACTCTCCACGGCACCGAGGGTATTTACCAAGGTTATGGCGGAAATGATGATACTCCTTCGAAAAAAGGGAGTTTTAATTATCCCATACTTGGACGATCTCCTAATAAAGGCACGATCCAAGGAACAGTTGTTAGTGGGAGTAGCACTATCTCAGGAAGTGCTGAGCCAGCACGGCTGGATTCTGAATATCCCAAAGTCACAGCTGGTCCCCACGACACGTCTAATGTTCCTGGGAATGATTCTGGACACGGCCCAGAAAAAAGTGTTTCTCCCGGAGGAGAAAGCCAGGGAGTTGTCTTCTCTAGTCAGAGACCTCCTAAAACCAAAACAGGTATCGGTGCATCACTGCACGTGGGTCCTGGGAAAGATGGTAGCTTCTTACGAAGCAATTCCATTCGGCAGGTTCCATGCCAGGATTTTTCAGTGGGACCTGTTGGACAAGTGGTCCGGATCGCATCTTCAGATGCATCGTTTAATAACCCTGTCTCCACGAACCAGGGTGTCTCTTCTGTGGTGGCTGCACAGTGCTCATCTTCTGGAGGGCCGCAGATTCGGCATACAGGACTGGGTCCTGGTGACCACGGATGCCAGCCTACGAGGCTGGGGGGCAGTCACAAAGGGAAGAAATTTCCAAGGACTATGGTCAAGTCAGGAGACTGCCCTTCACATAAATATTCTGGAACTAAGGGCCATTTACAATGCCCTAAGTCAAGCAAAATCCCTGCTCCTACACCAGCCGGTGCTGATCCAGTCAGACAACATCACGGCAGTCGCCCATGTGAATCGACAGGGCGGCACAAGAAGCAGGACGGCGATGGCAGAAGCCACAAAAATTCTCCGATGGGCGGAGAATCATGTACTAGCACTGTCAGCAGTGTTCATCCTGGGAGTGGACAACTGGGAAGCAGACTTTCTCAGCAGGCACGACCTCCACCCGGGAGAGTGGGGACTTCATCCAGAAGTCTTCAAATTGATTGTAAATCAAAGGGGGCGTCCACAGGTGGACATGATGGCGTCCCGCCTAAACAAAAAACTAGAGAAGTATTGCGCCAGGTCAAGAGACCCTCAGGCGATAGCTGTGGACGCTCTAGTGACACCGTGGGTGTACCGGTCAGTTTATGTGTTCCCTCCTCTACCTCTCATACCAAAGGAATTGAGAATAATAAGAAAGCGAGGAGTAAACACAATTCTCGTGGTTCCGGATTGGCCGAGAAGAGCGTGGTACCCGGAACTTCAAGAGATGATCTCAGAGGACCCGTGGTCTCTGCCGCTCAGACAGGACCTGCTGCAGCAGGGCCCCTGTCTGTTCCAAGACTTACCGCGGCTGCGTTTGACGGCATGGCGGTTGAACGCCGGATCCTGAAGGAAAAGGGCATTCCGGAGGAAGTCATTCCTACGCTTATTAAAGCCAGGAAAGATGTTACGGCAAAGCATTATCACCGCATATGGCGGAAATATGTTGCATGGTGCGAGGCCAAAAAGGCCCCAACAGAGGAATTTCAACTAGGTCGATTTCTGCATTTCCTGCAAGCAGGAGTGAATATGGGCCTAAAACTGGGCTCCATTAAGGTACAGATCTCGGCTCTGTCGATTTTCTTTCAAAAAGAACTAGCTTCAGTACCTGAAGTTCAGACATTTGTGAAAGGAGTGCTGCATATTCAGCCCCAATTTGTGCCTCCTGTGGCACCTTGGGATCTCAACGTGATGTTGAGTTTCTTAAAATCACATTGGTTTGAGCCACTAAAAACCGTGGATCTGAAATATCTCACGTGGAAAGTGGTCATGTTATTGGCCTTGGCTTCAGCCAGGCGAGTGTCAGAGTTGGCGGCTTTATCATGTAAAAGCCCTTATCTGATTTTCCATATGGATAGGGCAGAATTGAGGACTCGTCCCCAGTTTCTCCCTAAGGTGGTGTCAGCGTTTCACCTGAACCAGCCTATTGTGGTGCCTGCGGCTACTAAGGATTTGGAGGACTCCAAGTTGCTAGACGTTGTCAGGGCCCTGAAAATATATGTTTCCAGGACGGCTGGAGTCAGAAAATCTGACTCGCTGTTTATCCTGTATGCACCCAACAAGCTGGGTGCTCCTGCTTCTAAGCAGACTATTGCTCGTTGGATTTGTAGTACAATTCAGCTTGCACATACTGTGGCAGGCCTGCCACAGCCAAAATCTGTCAATGCCCATTCCACAAGGAAGGTGGGCTCATCTTGGGCGGCTGCCCGATGGGTCTCGGCTTTACAACTTTGCCGAGCAGCTACTTGGTCAGGGGCAAACACGTTTGCAAAATTCTACAAATTTGATACCCTGGCTGAGGAGGACCTGGAGTTCTCTCATTCGGTGCTGCAGAGTCATCCGCACTCTCCCGCCCGTTTGGGAGCTTTGGTATAATCCCCATGGTCCTTACGGAGTTCCCAGCATCCACTAGGACGTTAGAGAAAATAAGAATTTACTCACCGGTAATTCTATTTCTCGTAGTCCGTAGTGGATGCTGGGCGCCCATCCCAAGTGCGGTTTATCTGCAATACTTGTACATAGTTATTGTTAACTAAATCGGGTTATTGTTGAGCCATCTGTTGAGAGGCTCTATTGTTTCATACTGTTAACTGTGTTTCATATCACGAGTTGTACGGTGTGATTGGTGTGGCTGGTATGAGTCTTACCCGGGATTCAAAATCCTTCCTTATTGTGTACGCTCGTCCGGGCACAGTACCTAACTGAGGCTTGGAGGAGGGTCATAGTGGGAGGAGCCAGTGCACACCAGGTAGTCTAAGATCTTTCTAGAGTGCCCAGCCTCCTTCGGAGCCCGCTATTCCCCATGGTCCTTACGGAGTTCCCAGCATCCACTACGGACTACGAGAAATAGAATTACCGGTGAGTAAATTCTTATTTTTTGGTGGGGGTCCAAACCAACCCGTCATTTCAGTCACAGTCGTGTGGCAGACCCTGTCACTGAAATGATGGGTTGGTTAAAGTGTGCATATCCTGTTTATACAACATAAGGGTGGGTGGGAGGGCCCAAGGACAATTCCATCTTGCACCTCTTTTTTCTTTCATTTTTCTTTGCGTCATGTGCTGTTTGGGGGGTGTTTTTTGGAAGGGCCATCCTGCGTGACACTGCAGTGCCACTCCTAGATGGGCCAGGTGTTTGTGTCGGCCACTAGGGTCGCTTGGCTTACTCACACAGCTACCTCATTGCGCCTCTTTTTTTCTTTGCGTCATGTGCTGTTTGGGGAGTGTTTTTTTGGAAGGGCCATCCTGCGTGACACTGCAGTGCCACTCCTAGATGGGCCAGGTGTTTGTGTCGGCCACTAGGGTCGCTTGGCTTACTCACACAGCTACCTCATTGCGCCTCTTTTTTTCTTTGCGTCATGTGCTGTTTGGGGAGTGTTTTTTTGGAAGGGCCATCCTGCGTGACACTGCAGTGCCACTCCTAGATGGGCCAGGTGTTTGTGTCGGCCACTAGTGTCGCTTAGCTTACTCACACAGCTACCTCATTGCGCCTCTTTTTTTCTTTGCGTCATGTGCTGTTTGGGGAGTGTTTTTTGGAAGGGCCATCCTGCGTGACACTGCAGTGCCACTCCTAGATGGGCCAGGTGTTTGTGTCGGCCACTTGGGTCGCTTAGCGTAGCCATCCAGCAACCTCGGTGCAAATTTTAGGACTAAAAATAATATTGTGAGGTGTGAGGTGTTCAGAATAGACTGAAAATGAGTGGAAATGATGGTTATTGAGGTTAATAATACCATGGGATCAAAATGACCCCCAAATTCTATGATTTAAGCTGTTTTTTAGGGTTTTTTGAAAAAAACACCCGAATCCAAAACACACCCGAATCCAGTCTATTCTGAACACCTCACACCTCACAATATTATTTTTAGTCCTAAAATTTGCACCGAGGTCGCTGGATGGCTAAGCTAAGCGACACAAGTGGCCGACACAAACACCTGGCCCATCTAGGAGTGGCACTGCAGTGTCAGACAGGATGGCCCTTCAAAAAAATACTCCCCAAACAGCACATGATGCAAAGAAAAAAAGAGGCGCACCAAGGTCGCTGTGTGACTAAGCTAAGCGACACAAGTGGCCAACACAAACACCTGGCCCATCTAGGAGTGGCACTGCAGTGTCAGACAGGATGGCCCTTCAAAAAAATACTCCCCAAACAGCACATAATGCAAAGAAAAAAAGAGGCGCAATGAGGTAGCTGTGTGACTAAGCTAAGTGACCCAAGTGGCCGACACAAACACCTGGCCCATCTAGGAGTGGCACTGCAGTGTCAGGCAGGATGGCCCTTCAAAAAAATTGTCCCCAAACAGCACATGATGCAAAGAAAAAAAGAGGCGCACCAAGGTCGCTGTGTGACTAAGCTAAGCGACACAAGTGGCCGACACAAACACCTGGCCCATCTAGGAGTGGCACTGCAGTGTCAGACAGGATGGCACTTCAAAAAAATACTCCCCAAACAGCACATGAAGCAAAGAATAAAAGAGGCGCAATGAGGTAGCTGTGTGACTAAGCTAAGGGACCCAAGTGGCCGACACAAACACCTGGCCCATCTAGGAGTGGCACTGCAGTGTCAGGCAGGATGGCCCTTCAAAAAAATTGTCCCCAAACAGCACATGATGCAAAGAAAAAAAGAGGCGCACCAAGGTCGCTGTGTGACTAAGCTAAGCGACACAAGTGGCCGACACAAACACCTGGCCCATCTAGGAGTGGCACTGCAGTGTCAGACAGGATGGCACTTCAAAAAAATACTCCCCAAACAGCACATGATGCAAAGAATAAAAGAGGCGCAATGAGGTAGCTGTGTGACTAAGCTAAGGGACCCAAGTGGCCGACACAAACACCTGGCCCATCTAGGAGTGGCACTGCAGTGTCAGGCAGGATGGCCCTTCAAAAAAATTGTCCCCAAACAGCACATGATGCAAAGAAAAAAAGAGGCGCACCAAGGTCGCTGTGTGACTAAGCTAAGCGACACAAGTGGCCGACACAAACACCTGGCCCATCTAGGAGTGGCACTGCAGTGTCAGACAGGATGGCACTTCAAAAAAATACTCCCCAAACAGCACATGATGCAAAGAAAAAAAGAGGCGCAATGAGGTAGCTGTGTGACTAAGCTAAGCGACCCAAGTGGCCGACACAAACACCTGGCCCATCTAGGAGTGGCACTGCAGTGTCAGGCAGGATGGCCCTTCAAAAAAAATTGTCCCCAAACAGCACATGATGCAAAGAAAAAAGGAGGCGCACCAAGGTCGCTGTGTGACTAAGCTAAGCGACACAAGTGGCCGACACACACACCTGGCCTATCTAGGAGTGGCACTGCAGTGTCAGGCAGGATGGCCCTTCAAAAAAATTGTCCCCAAACAGCACATGATGCAAAGAAAAATTAAAGAAAAAAGAGGTGCAAGATGGAATTGTCCTTGGGCCCTCCCACCCACCCTTATGTTGTATAAACAGGACATGCACACTTTAACGAACCCATCATTTCAGTGACAGGGTCTGCCACATGACTGTGACTGAAATGACTGGTTGGTTTGGGCCCCCACCAAAAAAGAAGCAATTAATCTCTCCTTGCACAAACTGGCTCTACAGAGGCAAGATGTCCACCTCATCATCATCCTCCGATTCCTCACCCCTTTCAGTGTGTACATCCCCCTCCTCACAGATTATTAATTCGTCCCCACTGGAATCCACCATCTCAGGTCCCCGTGTACTTTCTGGAGGCAATTGCTGCTGGTGAATGTCTCCACGGAGGAATTGATTATAATTCATTTTAATGAACATCATCTACTCCACATTTTCTGGAAGTAACCTCGTACGCCCATTGTTAACAAGGTGAGCGGCTGCACTAAACACTCTTTCGGAGTACACACTGGAGGGAGGGCAACTTAGGTAGAATAAAGCCAGTTTCTGCAAGGGCCTCCAAATTGCCTCTTTTTCCTGCCAGTATACGTACGGACTGTCTGACGTGCCTACTTGGATGCGGTCACTCATATAATCCTCCACCATTCTTTCAATGGTGAGAGAATTATATGCAGTGACAGTAGACGACATGTCAGTAATCGTTGCCAGGTCCTTCAGTCCGGACCAGATGTCAGCACTCGCTCCAGACTGCCCTGCCTCACCGCCAGCGGGTGGGCTCGGAATTCTTAGCCTTTTCCTCGCACCCCCAGTTGCGGGAGAATGTGAAGGAGGAGATGGTGACGGGTCACGTTCCGCTTGACTTGACAATTTTCTCACCAGCAGGTCTTTGAACCTCTGCAGACTTGTGTCTGCCGGAAAGAGAGATACAACGTAGGTTTTAAATCTAGGATCGAGCACGGTGGCCAAAATGTAGTGCTCTGATTTCAACAGATTGACCACCCGTGAATCCTGGTTAAGCGAATTAAGGGCTCCATCCACATGCCTAGCGGAATCGCTCTGTTTTAGCTCCTCCTTCAATGTCTCCAGCTTCTTCTGCAAAAGCCTGATGAGGGGAATGACCTGACTCAGGCTAGCAGTGTCTGAACTGACTTCACGTGTGGCAAGTTCAAAGGGTTGCAGAAGCTTGCACAACGTTGAAATCATTCTCCACTGCGCTTGAGTCAGGTGCATTCCACCTCCTTTGCCTATATCGTGGCCAGATGTATAGGCTTGAATGGCCTTTTGCTGCTCCTCCATCCTCTGAAGCATATAGATGGTTGAATTCCACCTTGTTACCACCTCTTGCTTCAGATGATGGCAGGGCAGGTTCAGGAATGTTTGGTGGTGCTCCAGTCTTCTGTACGCGGTGCATGAATGCCGAAAGTGGCCCGCAATTCTTTGTACCACCGACAGCATCTCTTGCACGCCCCCGTCGTTTTTTAAATAATTCTGCACCACCAAATTCAAGGTATGTGCAAAACATGGGACGTGATGGAATTTGCCCAGATGTAATGCACGCACAATATTGCTGGCGTTGTCCGATGTCACAAATCCCCAGGAGAGTCCAATTGGGGTAAGCCATTCTTCGATGATCTTCCTCAGTTGCCGTAAGAGGTTTTCCGCTGTGTGCCTATTCTGGAAAGCGGTGATACAAAGCGTAGCCTGCCTAGGAACGAGTTGGCATTTGCGAGATGCTGCTACTGGTGCCGCCGCTGCTGTTCTTGCTGCGGGAGGCAATACATCTACCCAGTGGGCTGTCACAGTCATATAGTCCTGAGTCTGCCCTGCTCCACTTGTCCACATGTCCGTGGTTAAGTGGACATTGGGTACAACTGCATTTTTTAGGACACTGGTGAGTCTTTTTCTGAGGTCTGTGTACATTTTCGGTATCTCCTGCCTAGAGAAATGGAACCTAGATGGTATTTGGTATCGGGGACACAGTACCTCAATCAAGTCTATAGTTGGCTCTGAATTAACGATGGATACCGGAACCACGTTTCTCACCGCCCAGGCTGCCAAGGCCTCAGTTATCCGCTTTGCAGCAGGATGACTGCTGTGATATTTCATCTTCCTCGCAAAGGACTGTTGGACAGTCAATTGCTTACTGGAAGTAGTACAAGTGGTCTTCCGACTTCCCCTCTGGGATGACGATCGACTCCCAGCAGCAACAACAGCAGCGCCAGCCGCAGTAGGCGTTACACTCAAGGATGCATCGGAGGAATCCCAGGCAGGAGAGGACTCGTCAGACTGGACAGTGACATGGCCTGCAGGACTATTGGCTTTCCTGGGTAAGGAGGAAATTGACACTGAGGGAGTTGGTGGTGTGGTTTGCAGGAGCTTGGTTACAAGCGGAAGGGATTTACTGGTCAGTGGACTGCTTCCGCTGTCGCCCAAAGTTTTTGAACTTGTCACTGACTTATGATGAATGCGCTGCAGGTGACGTATAAGGGAGGATGTTCCGAGGTGGTTAACGTCCTTACCCCTACTTATTACAGCTTGACAAAGGCAACACACGGCTTGACACCTGTTGTCCGCATTTCTGTTGAAATAATTCCACACCGAAGAGCTGATTTTTTTTGTATTTTGACCAGGCATGTCAATGGCCATATTCCTCCCACGTACAACAGGTGTCTCCCCGGGTGCCTGACTTAAACAAACCACCTCACCATCAGAATCCTCCTTGTCAATTTCCTCCCCAGCGCCAGGAACACCCATATCCTCATCCTGGTCTACTTCAACACTGACATCTTCAATTTGACTATCAGGAACTGGACTGCGGGTGCTCCTTCCAGCACTTGCAGGGGGCGTGCAAATGGTGGAAGGCGCAAGCTCTTCCCGTCCAGTGTTGGGAAGGTCAGGCATCGCAACCGACACAATTGGACTCTCCTTGGGGATTTGTGATTTCGAAGAACGCACAGTTCTTTGCTGTGCTTTTGCCAGCTTAAGTCTTTTCTTTTTTCTAGCGAGAGGATGAGTGCTTCCATCCTCATTTGAAGCTGAACCACTAGCCATGAACATAGGCCAGGGCCTCAGCCGTTACTTGCCACTCCGTGTCGTAAATGGCATATTGGCAAGTTTACGCTTCTCCTCAGACGCTTTTAATTTTGATTTTTGGGTCATTTTACTGAACTTTTGTGTTTTGGATTTTACATGCTCTCTACTATGACATTGGGCATCGGCATTGGCAGACGACGTTGATGGCATTTCATCATCTCAGCCATGACTAGTGGCAGCAGCTTCAGCACGAGGTTGAAGTGGATCTTTATCTTTCCCTATTTTTTTAACCTCCACATTTTTGTTCTCCATATTTTAATGTGTGGAATTATATGCCAGTATCAATAGCAATGGCCTACTACTATATATACTGCGCACAACTAAAATGCACCACAGGTATACAATGTAGATGGATAGTATACTTAATGGATGACGAGTGACAACACAGAGGTAGGTACAGCAGTGGCCTACCGTACTGCTATATATAGTATACTGGTGGACACTGTCAGCAAACTGCTAAACTAGTCTAAAAAAATGCACCACAGGTATACAATGTAGATGGATAGTATACTTAATGGATGACGAGTGACGACACAGAGGTAGGTACAGCAGTGCACTCTGCACTGTACTACTCCTATATAATATTAATTATACTGGTGGTCCCCAGTCCCCACAATAAAGCAGCACACTGTGAGCACAGATATGGAGTGTTTTTCAGGCAGACAACGTATACTGGTGGTCACTGTCAGCAAAACTCTGCACTGTACTCCTGCTATAGCTGCTCCCCAGTCCCCACAATTAAGCAGTGTGAGCACTCATCACAGATATATCATGCAGCACACTGAGCACAGATATGGTATGGAGCGTTTTTTTCAGGCAGAGAACGGATAAAAAAACTGGTGGTCACTTATCAGCAAAACTCTGCACTGTACTCCTAACAGCTGCTCCCCAATCCTCCCCACAATTAAGCAATAAAAAACAAACAAGAATCAACTGTCTTCTACAATAAACGGAGAGGACGCCAGCCACGTCCTCTCCCTATCATCTCCAATGCACGAGTGAAAATGGTGGCGACGCGCGGCTGCTTATATAGAATCCGAATCTCGCGAGAATCCGACAGCGGGATGATGACGTTCGGGCGCGCTCGGGTTAACCGAGCCATACGGGAGAATCCGAGTATGGCTCGGACCCGTGTAAAAAGGGTAAAGTTCGGGGGGGTTCGGTTTCTCGGAAACCGAACCCGTTTATCACTAGTTTTCTCTAAATTCTTGCAGCTGAATGCATGTGATGTCACAGATGTACTCTAAAACTTCTGCAGCTGAATGTAGTGATGTCACAGAGGTACTTTCTAGCTGCTTGCTGTTGAATGCATTGTGATGTCACAGAGGCACTCTCTAAGGGATTGCAGCTGAATGCTTTGTGATGTCACAGATGTACTGTATAATTGCCTACATCAGAATTGTTTGTGATATTACAGAGGTACTCTCTAGCTGTCTGCAGCTGATTACACTGATGTCACAAAGGTACTGTCTAAATCCTGCAGGTGAAAGCTTTATAATGTCACAGGTGTACTAAGTACCTGTCGCTGAATACTTTGTAATGTCACAGATGTACTCTCTGCTTGCCTTCAGCTGAATACATTGTGATGTCACAGAGGCACTCTCTAAGTGCTTCAGCTGAATGCATTATTATGTCACAAAGATAGTGTAAAGCTGCCTGGATCTGAATGCATTGTGATGTCACAGAGGTGCTGGCTAGCTGCCTGCAGCTGAATTCATTGTGATGCCACATAGATACTGTCAAGCTACCTGCAGCTGAATGCCTTCTGATGTCACAGATGTACTCTAAGATCCTGCAGCTGAATACAGTACATTGTGATATCAAAGATGTACTCCTTAAGTGCCTGCAGCTGCATACTTTGTAATTTTACAGACATAGGGGGTCATTCCAAGTTGTTCGCTCGTTATATTTTTCTCGCAACGGAGCGATTAGTCGCTAATGCGCATGCGCAATGTCCGCAGTGCGACTGCGCCAAGTAAATTTGCTATGCAGTTAGGAATTTTACTCACGGCATTACAAGGTTTTTTCTTCGTTCTGGTGATCGTAATGTGATTGACAGGAAGTGGGTGTTTCTGGGCGGAAACTGGCCGTTTTATGGGTGTGTGCGAAAAAACGCTACCGTTTCTGGGAAAAACGCGGGAGTGGCTGGAGAAACGGAGGAGTGTCTGGCCGAACGCTGGGAGTGTTTGTGATGTCAAACCAGGAACGAAACTGACTGAACTGATCGCAGTTGCCGAGTAAGTGTGGAGCTACTCAGAAACTGCTAAGAAGTGTCTATTCGCAATTTTGCTAATCTTTCGTTCGCAATTTTGATAAGCTAAGATTCACTCCCAGTAGGCGGCGGCTTAGCGTGTGCAAAGCTGCTAAAAGCAGCTTGCGAGCGAACAACTCGGAATGAGGGCCATACTCTCTACTTACCTTCAACTGAATACATTGGCCCTCATTCCGAGTTGATCGGTCGCAAGGCGAATTTAGCAGAGTTACACACGCTAAGCCGCCGCCTACTGGGAGTGAATCTTAGCTTCTTAAAATTGCGACCGATGTATTCGCAATATTGCGATTACTAACTACTTAGCAGTTTCAGAGTAGCTCCAGACTTACTCTGCCTGTGCGATCAGTTCAGTGCTTGTCGTTCCTGGTTGACGTCACAAACACACCCAGCGTTCGCCCAGGCACTCCCACCGTTTCTCCGGCCACTCCTGCGTTTTTTCCGGAAACGGTAGCGTTTTCTGCCACACGCCCCTGAAACGCCGTGTTTCCGCCCAGTAACACCCATTTCCTGTCAATCACATTACGTTCGCCGGAGCGATGAAAAAGCCGTGAGTAAAATTACTTTCTACATAGCAAAGTTACTTGGCGCAGTCGCAGTGCGAACATTGCGCATGCGTACTAAGCGGATTTTCATTGCGATGCGATGAAAAATACCGAGCGAACAACTCGGAATGAGGGCCATTGTGATATCACAGAGGTACTGTCTAGCTGCTTAGTGCTGAATGCATTGTGATGTCAAAGAGGCACTGTCTAAGTGCCTGCAGCTAAATGCTTTGTGAAGTCACAGATGTACTCTCTAAATTCCTGCATCTGAATGCAATGTGATGTCAAAGAGGTACTGTGTAGCTGCCTGCAGCCAAGTGCATTGTGGTGTAACAGAGGTACTCTCTATCTGCCTGCAACTAAATGCATTGTAATGTCACAAATGTACTGTCCAAATGCCTGCAGCTGAAAGCTTTATGATGTCACAGAAGTACTCTCTACAGTGCCTGTAGTTAAATACTTTGTAATGTCACAGATGTACTAAGTCCCTGTCGCTTAATACTTTGTTATGTCACAGATGTACTCTCTGCTTGCCTTAAGCTGAATACATTGTGCTGTCACAGAGGTACTCTCTAAATGCTGTAGCTGAATTCATTGTGATGTCATAGAGGTACTGTATAGCTGCCTGAAACTGAATGCTTTGTGATGTCACAGAGGTACTGTTTAGCTGCATGCAGCCGAATGCATTATGATGACAATGAGGTACTGTCCAGCTGCCTCCAGCTAAATGCATTATTATGTCACGGAGATTCTCCATAGCTGCATGCAGCTGAATGCATTGTGATTACACAGAGATACTGTCTAGCTACCTGCAGCTGAATACATTGTGATGTCACAAATCTCCTCTAAGATCCTGCAGCTGAATGCATTGTGATATTACAGTGGTACCATCTAGCTACCTGCAGCTGAATGCATTGTGATGTCACAGAAGTACTCTCTACTTACCTTCAGCTGAATACATTGTGATGTCAAATGGGTACAATCTAGCTGCTTATTGCTGAATGCATTGTTATGTCACAGAGGCACTGTCTAAGTGCCTGCATCTGAATGCTTTGTGGTGTCACAGATGTACTGTCTAAATTCCTGCAGGTGAAAGCTTTATGATGTCACAGAGGTACTCTCTAAGTGCCTGTAACTGAATACTTTCTAATGTCACAGATGTACTCACTACTTTCCTTCAGCTGAATACATTGTGATGTCACGGAGGCACACTCTAAGTGCTGAAGCTGAATTCATTGTGATTTCACAGAGGTACTGTATAGCTGCCTGCATCTGAATGCTTTGTGATGTCACAGAGGTCCTGTTAACTGCATGCAGCCGAATGCATTGTGATGTCATAGAGGTACTGCCTTGCTACCTTCAGCCGAATGCATTGTGATATCATAGAGCAGGCATGTCCAAACTGCGGCCCTCCAGCTGTTGTGAAACTACATATCCCAGCATGCCCTGACACAGTTTTGCTGGCAGAGAATGTTAAAGCTGTGTCAGGGCATGCTGGGATGTGTAGTTTCTCAACAGCTGGAGGGCCGCAGTTTGGACATGCCTGTCATAGAGGTACTGTCTAGCTGCCTGCAGCTTAATGTATTGTGATGTCACATAGGGACTGTATAGATGCATACATCTGATTGCTTTGAGATGTCACAGAGGTACTGTCTGGTTGCCTGCAGCCAAATGCATTGAGATGTCACACTGGTACTGTCTAGATGCCTGCAACTAAATGCATTGTGATTTCACAGAGGAAGTGTCTATATGCCTGCAGCTTAATGCACTGTGATGTCACAGAGGTATTTTCTAGCTGCCTCTAGCTGAATGCATTGTTATGTCACAGAGATTCTCTCTAGCTGCATGCAACTGAAGCCAATTGTGATGCCACAAATATACTGTATAGCTGCCTGTAGCTGAATGCATTATGATGTCACAGATGTACTCTAAGATCCTGCAGCTGAATGCATTGTGATATCACAGAGGTACTGACTAGCTGCCTGCTGCTGAATGCTTTGTGATTTCACTGATATACTCTCTAGTTGCCTTCAGCTAAATTCATTGTAAAGTCATAGTGGTACAGTACTCTCTAGCTGCCTGCAGATTAACGTATTGTGATATCACAGAGGTACTGTATAGATGCATACATATGATTGCTTTGTGATGTCACAGAGGCACTGTCTGGTTGCCTGCAGCCAAATGCATTGAGATGTCACAGAGGTACTGTCTAGATGCCTGCAACTAAATTAATTGTGATTTCACAAATGTATTGTCTAAATGCCTGCAGGTGAAAGCTTTATGATGTCACAGGAGTACTATCTATGTTACTGTTGCTGAATACTTTGTAATGTCACAGATGTAATCTCTACTTACATTCAGATGAATACATTGTGATCTCACAAAGGTACTTTCTAGCTGCCTGCTGCTGAGTGCATTGTGATGTCACAGAGGTACTCTCTAAGGGACTGCAGCTGAATGCTTTATGATGTCACAGATGTACTCTCTAAGTGACTGCAGCTGAATGCATTGTGATATCACAGAGGTACTCTAAGATCCTGAAGCTGAATGCATTGTAATGTTGCAGAGGTACTGTATAACTGCCTACATCTGAATTGTTTGTGATATCACAGAGGTACTGTCTAGCTGTCTGAGTTGAATGCATTGTGATGTCACAGATGTACTTTAAGATCCTGCAGCTGAATGCACTGTGATGTCACAGAGGTACTGACTAGCTGCCTGCTGCTGAATGCTTTGTGATATCACTGATATACTCTCTAGTTGTCTTCAGCTAAATGCATTGTAAAGTCATACTCTCTAGCTGCCTGCAGCTTAATGCATTGTGATGTCACAGAGGTACTGTATAGATGCCTACATCTGAATGCTTTGTGATGTCACAGAGGTACTGTCTGGTTGCCTGCAGCCAAAATCATTGATGTGTCACAGAGGTACTGTCTAGATGCCTGCCACTAAATGCTAGAGATGTGCACTTGAAATTTTTTGGGTTTTGTGTTTTGGTTTTGGGTTCGGTTCCGCGGCCGTGTTTTGGGTTCGACCGCGTTTTGGCAAAACCTCACCGAATTTTTTTTGTCGGATTCGGGTGTGTTTTGGATTCGGGTGTTTTTTTCAAAAAACACTAAAAAACTGCTTAAATCATAGAATTTGGGGGTCATTTTGATCCCAAAGTATTATTAACCTCAAAAACCATAATTTCCACTCATTTTCAGTCTATTCTGAACACCTCACACCTCACAATATTATTTTTAGTCCTAAAATTTGCACCGAGGTCGCTGGATGACTAAGCTAAGCGACCCTAGTGGCCGACACAAACACCTGGCCCATCTAGGAGTGGCACTGCAGTGTCACGCAGGATGGCCCTTCCAAAAAACACTCCCCAAACAGCACATGACGCAAAGAAAAAAAGAGGCGCAATGAGGTAGCTGTGTGAGTAAGCTAAGCGACCCTAGTGGCCGACACAAACACCTGGCCCATCTAGGAGTGGCACTGCAGTGTCACGCAGGATGGCCCTTCCAAAAAAAACACTCCCCAAACAGCACATGACGCAAAGAAAAAAAGAGGCGCTATGAGGTGGCTGTGTGAGTAAGCTAAGCGACCCTAGTGGCCGACACAAACACCTGGCCCATCTAGGAGTGGCACTGCAGTGTCACGCAGGATGGCCCTTCCAAAAAACACTCCCCAAACAGCACATGATGCAAAGAAAAAAAGAGGCGCAATGAGGTAGCTGTGTGAGTAAGCTAAGCGACCCTAGTGGCCGACACAAACACCTGGCCCATCTAGGAGTGGCACTGCAGTGTCACGCAGGATGGCCCTGCCAAAAAAAACACTCCCCAAACAGCACATGACGCAAAGAAAACAAGAGGCGCAATGAGGTAGCTGTGTGAGTAAGCTAAGCGACCCTAGTGGCCGACACAAACACCTGGCCCATCTAGGAGTGGCACTGCAGTGTCACGCAGGATGGCCCTTCCAAAAAACACTCCCCAAACAGCACATGACGCAAAGAAAAAAAGAGGCGCAATGAGGTAGCTGTGTGAGTAAGCTAAGCGACCCTAGTGGCCGACACAAACACCTGGCCCATCTAGGAGTGGCACTGCAGTGTCACGCAGGATGGCCCTTCAAAAAAACACTCCCCAAACAGCACATGACGCAAAGAAAAAAAGAGGCGCAATGAGGTAGCTGTGTGAGTAAGCTAAGCGACCCTAGTGACCGACACAAACACCTGGCCCATCTAGGAGTGGCACTGCAGTGTCACGCAGGATGGCCCTTCCAAAAAACACTCCCCAAACAGCACATGACGCAAAGAAAAAAAGAGGCGCAATGAGGTAGCTGTGTGAGTAAGCTAAGCGACCCTAGTGGCCGACACAAACACCTGGCCCATCTAGGAGTGGCACTGCAGTGTCACGCAGGATGGCCCTTCCAAAAAACACTCCCCAAACAGCACATGACGCAAAGAAAAAAAGAGGCGCAATGAGGTAGCTGTGTGAGTAAGCTAAGCGACCCTAGTGGCCGACACAAACACCTGGCCCATCTAGGAGTGGCACTGCAGTGTCACGCAGGATGGCCCTTCAAAACAATACTCCCCAAACAGCACATGACGCAAAGAAAAATTAAAGAAAAAAGAGGTGCAAGATGGAATTGTCCTTGGGCCCTCCCACCCACCCTTATGTTGTATAAACAGGACATGCACACTTTAACCAACCCATCATTTCAGTGACAGGGTCTGCCACACGACTGTGACTGAAATGACGGGTTGGTTTGGACCCCCACCAAAAAAGAAGCAATTAATCTCTCCTTGCACAAACTGGCTCTACAGAGGCAAGATGTCCACCTCATCATCATCCTCCGATATATCACCGTGTACATCCCCCTCCTCACAGATTATCAATTCGTCCCCACTGGAATCCACCATCTCAGCTCCCTGTGTACTTTGTGGAGGCAATTGCTGCTGGTCAATGTCTCCACGGAGGAATTGATTATAATTCATTTTAATGAACATCATCTTCTCCACATTTTCTGGAAGTAACCTCGTACGCCGATTGCTGACAAGGTGAGCGGCGGCACTAAACACTCTTTCGGAGAACACACTTGTGGGAGGGCAACTTAGGTAGAATAAAGCCAGTTTGTGCAAGGGCCTCCAAATTGCCTCTTTTTCCTGCCAGTATAAGTACGGACTGTCTGACGTGCCTACTTGGATGCGGTCACTCATATAATCCTCCACCATTCTTTCAATGGGGAGAGAATCATATGCAGTGACAATAGACGACATGTCCGTAATCGTTGGCAGGTCCTTCAGTCCGGACCAGATGTCAGCATCAGCAGTCGCTCCAGACTGCCCTGCATCACCGCCAGCGGGTGGGCTCGGAATTCTGAGCCTTTTCCTCGCACCCCCAGTTGCGGGAGAATGTGAAGGAGGAGATGTTGACAGGTCGCGTTCCGCTTGACTTGACAATTTTGTCACCAGCAGGTCTTTGAACCCCAGCAGACTTGTGTCTGCCGGAAAGAGAGATCCAAGGTAGGTTTTAAATCTAGGATCGAGCACGGTGGCCAAAATGTAGTGATCTGATTTCAACAGATTGACCACCCGTGAATCCTTGTTAAGCGAATTAAGGGCTCCATCCACAAGTCCCACATGCCTAGCGGAATCGCTCCGTGTTAGCTCCTCCTTCAATGTCTCCAGCTTCTTCTGCAAAAGCCTGATGAGGGGAATGACCTGACTCAGGCTGGCAGTGTCTGAACTGACTTCACGTGTGGCAAGTTCAAAGGGCAGCAGAACCTTGCACAACGTTGAAATCATTCTCCACTGCGCTTGAGACAGGTGCATTCCACCTCCTATATCGTGCTCAATTGTATAGGCTTGAATGGCCTTTTGCTGCTCCTCCATCCTCTGAAGCATATATAGGGTTGAATTCCACCTCGTTACCACTTCTTGCTTCAGATGATGGCAGGGCAGGTTCAGGCGTTTTTGGTGGTGCTCCAGTCTTCTGTACGTGGTGCCTGTACGCCGAAAGTGTCCCGCAATTCTTCTGGCCACCGACAGCATCTCTTGCACGCCCCTCTCGTTTTTTAAAAAATTTTGCACCACCAAATTCAAGGTATGTGCAAAACATGGGACGTGCTGGAATTTGCCCATATTTAATGCACACACAATATTGCTGGCGTTGTCAGATGCCACAAATCCACAGGAGAGTCCAATTGGGGTAAGCCATTCCGCAATGATCTTCCTCAGTTGCCGTAAGAGGTTTTCAGCTGTGTGCCTATTCTGGAAACCGGTGATACAAAGCGTAGCCTGCCTAGGAAAGAGTTGGCGTTTGCGAGATGCTGCTACTGGTGCCGCCGCTGCTGTTCTTGCGGCGGGAGTCCATACATCTACCCAGTGGGCTGTCACAGTCATATAGTCCTGACCCTGCCCTGCTCCACTTGTCCACATGTCCGTGGTTAAGTGGACATTGGGTACAACTGCATTTTTTAGGACACTGGTGAGTCTTTTTCTGACGTCCGTGTACATTCTCGGTATCGCCTGCCTAGAGAAGTGGAACTTAGATGGTATTTGGTAACGGGGGCACACTACCTCAAGAAATTGTCTAGTTCCCTGTGAACTAACGGCGGATACCGGACGCACGTCTAACACCAACATAGTTGTCAAGGCCTCAGTTATCCGCTTTGCAACAGGATGACTGCTGTGATATTTCATCTTCCTCGCAAAGGACTGTTGGACAGTCAATTGCTTACTGGAAGTAGTACAAGTGGTCTTCCGACTTCCCCTCTGGGATGACCATCGACTCCCAGCAGCAACAACAGCAGCGTCAGCAGCAGTAGGCGTTACACGCAAGGATGCATCGGAGGAATCCCAGGCAGGAGAGGACTCGTCAGAATTGCCAGTGACATGGCCTGCAGGACTATTGGCATTCCTGGGGAAGGAGGAAATTGACACTGAGGGAGTTGGTGGGGTGGTTTGCGTGAGCTTGGTTACAAGAGGAAGGGATTTACTGGTCAGTGGACTGCTTCCGCTGTCGCCCAAAGTTTTTGAACTTGTCACTAACTTATTATGAATGCGCTGCAGGTGACGTATAAGGGAGGATGTTCCGAGGTGGTTAACGTCCTTACCCCTACTTATTACAGCTTGACAAAGGCAACACACGGCTTGACAAATGTTGTCCGCATTTCTGTTGAAATACTTCCACACCGAAGAGCTGATTTTTTTGGTATTTTGACCAGGCATGTCAATGGCCATATTCCTCCCACGGACAACAGGTGTCTCCCCGGGTGCCTGACTTAAACAAACCACCTCACCATCAGAATCCTCCTTGTCAATTTCCTCCCCAGCGCCAGCAACACCCATATCCTCCTCGTCCTGGTGTACTTCAACACTGACATCTTCAATTTGACTATCAGGAACTGGACTGCGGGTGCTCCTTCCAGCACTTGCAGGGGGCGTGCAAATGGTGGAAGGCGCATGCTCTTCACGTCCAGTGTTGGGAAGGTCAGGCATCGCAACCGACACAATTGGACTCTCCTTGTGGATTTGGGATTTCGAAGAACGCACAGTTCTTTGCTGTGCTTTTGCCAGCTTGAGTCTTTTCATTTTTCTAGCGAGAGGCTGAGTGCTTCCATCCTCATGTGAAGCTGAACCACTAGCCATGAACATAGGCCAGGGCCTCAGACGTTCCTTGCCACTCCGTGTGGTAAATGGCATATTGGCAAGTTTACGCTTCTCCTCCGACGATTTTATTTTAGATTTTTGAGTCCTTTTTTTACTGATATTTGGTGTTTTGGATTTTACATGCTCTGTACTATGACATTGGGCATCGGCCTTGGCAGACGACGTTGCTGGCATTTCATCGTCTCGGCCATGACTAGTGGCAGCAGCTTCAGCACGAGGTGGAAGTGGATCTTGATCTTTCCCTATTTTTGGAACCTCAACATTTTTGTTCTCCATATTTTAATAGGCACAACTAAAAGGCACCTCAGGTAAACAATGGAGATGGATGGATACTAGTATACTTATGGATGACGAGCGACTGCCGACACAGAGGTAGCTACAGCCGTGGACTACCGTACTGTGTCTGCTGCTAATATAGACTGGATGATAATGAGATAAAATTAAAATATATATATATATCACACTAGTACTGCAGCCGGACAGGTATATATTATGTAATGACGGACCTGCTGGACACTGTCTGTCAGCACTGCAGACTCCTAAAGTAAGCTACTAGTATCAAAAAGATAGAAAAAAAAAACACGGGTAGGTGGTATACAATTATGGATGGACCAGCGACTGCCGACACAGAGGTAGCTACAGCCGTGGACTACCGTACTGTGTCTGCTGCTAATATAGACTGGATGATAATGAGATAAAATTAAAATATATATATATATCACACTAGTACTGCAGCCGGACAGGTATATATTATGTAATGACGGACCTGCTGGACACTGTCTGTCAGCACTGCAGACTCCTAAAGTAAGCTACTAGTATCAAGAAGATAGAAAAAAAAAACACGGGTAGGTGGTATACAATTATGGATGGACCAGCGACTGCCGACACAGAGGTAGCTACAGCCGTGGACTACCGTACTGTGTCTGCTGCTAATATAGACTGGATGATAATGAGATAAAATTAAAATATATATATATATCACACTAGTACTGCAGCCGGACAGGTATATATTATGTAATGACGGACCTGCTGGACACTGTCTGTCAGCACTGCAGACTCCTAAAGTAAGCTACTAGTATCAAGAAGATAGAAAAAAAACCACGGGTAGGTGGTATACAATTATGGATGGAACAGCGACTGCCGACACAGAGGTAGCTACAGCCGTGGACTACCGTACTGTGTCTGCTGCTAATATAGACTGGATGATAATGAGATAAAATTAAAATATATATATATATATCACACTAGTACTGCAGCCGGACAGGTATATATTATGTAATGACGGACCTGCTGGACACTGTCTGAAGAATGCGTTTATAAAAACACCACACGACGAGTGTTTAACTTTTTCAGGCAGACAATCACAATATACTGGTGGTCAGCAGACAATCACAATACTGGTGGTCAGTGGTCACTGGTCAGTCACACTGGCAGTGGCACTCTGGCAGCAAAAGTGTGCACTGTACTTAAATGTACTCCTGCTATAACTGCTCCCCAGTCTCCCCCACAATTAAGCTGTGTGAGCAGTGAGCACTGAGCACTCAGCAGTCAGATAATGATATACAGTATTTGATGTAGCACACTGGGCTGAGCACAGATATGGTATGTGTGACTGTGTCACACTGTGTATCGTTTTTTTTTCAGGCAGAGAACGGATTAATTAAACTGGTGGCACTGGTCACTGGTCACACTATCAGCAGCAAGTAGTACTCCTCCTATATGCTCCCCAAAATTTGTGTCTCTCTCTAGTACTCTAGTCACTCTAAATGGAGAGGACGCCAGCCACGTCCTCTCCCTATCAATCTCAATGCACGTGTGAAAATGGCGGCGACGCGCGGCTCCTTATATAGAATCCGAGTCTCGCGATAGAATCCGAGCCTCGCGAGAATCCGACAGCGGGATGATGACGTTCGGGCACGCTCGGGTTAACCGAGCAAGGCGGGAAGATCCGAGTCGCTCGGACCCGTGTAAAAAAACCTGAAGTTCGGGCGGGTTCGGATTCCGAGGAACCGAACCCGCTCATCTCTACTAAATGCATTGTGATTTCACAGAGGAACTGTCTATATGCCTGCAGCTTAATGCACTGTGATGTCACAGAGGTACTGTCTAGCTGCCTCCAGCTGAATGCATTGTTATGTCACAGAGATTCTCTCTAGCTGCATGCAGCTGAGGCCATTGTGATGCCACAGATATACTGTCTAGCTACCTGTAGCTGAATGCATTGTGATGTCACAGAGATACTCTAACATCCTGCAGCTGAATGAATTGTGATGTCATAAAGGTAGTCTAAGGGCCTGCAGTTGAATGATTTGTGATGTCACAATGGTACTGTCTAGCTACCTGCAGCTCAGTGCATCGTGATGTCACAGATGTACTTTCTAAGTGCCTGCAGCTAAATTCTTTGTAATGTCACAGACATACTCTCTACTTCTCTTCAGCTGACTACATTGTGATATCACAGATGTATTATTTAGCTGTTTAGTGCTGAGTGCATTGTGATGTCACAAAGGCACTGTCAAATTGCCTGCAGATGAATGTATTTTGATGTCACAGATGTACTCTGAGATCCTGCAGCCAAATGCATTGTGATGTCTCAGTGGTACTCTGTAGCTGCCTGCAACTGAATGCATTGTGATGTCACAACGGTACTGTCTAGCGGCCGGCAGCTGAATGCACTGTGATTTTACAAAGGTACTGTCTAGCTGCCTCCAGCGGAATGCATTATGTCACAGAGATTCTTTCTAGCTACATCCAGCTGAATGCATTGTGATGTCAGAGAGATACTGTCCAGCTACCTGCAGCTGAATGCATTGTGATGTCACAGATGTACTCTAAGATCCTGCAGCTGAATGCATTGTGATGTCATAAAGGTACTGTCTAAGGGCCTGCAGTTGAATTCACTGTGATGTCACAGATGTTTTCTCTAAATGCATGCAGCTGAATGCATTGTGATGTCATGTCACAGATGTTTTCTCTAAATTCATGCAGCTGAATGCATTGTGATGTCATAAAGGGACTGTGGGCCTAATTCAGACCTTATCGTAGCAGCAAATTTGTTAGCAGATTTACAAAACCATGTGAACTGCGGGGGGGGGGGGCAGATGTAACATGTGCAGAGTGTTATATTTGGGTGTTTTTTATTGTTTCTGTGCAGGGTAAAAACGGGCAGATTTATTTTTACACTGTAATTTAGATTTCAGTTTGAACACACCCCACCCAAATCTAACTCTCCCTGCACATGTTATATCTGCACCCCCTGCAGTGCACATGGGCCCTCATTCCGAGTTGTTCGCTCGGTATTTTTCATCGCATCGCAGTGAAAATCCGCTTAGTACGCATGCGCAATGTTCGCACTGCGACTGCGCCAAGTAACTTTACTATGAAGAAAGTATTTTTACTCACGGCTTTTTCTTCGCTCCGGCGATCGTAATGTGATTGACAGGAAATGGGTGTTACTGGGCGGAAACACGGCGTTTCAGGGGCGTGTGGCTGAAAACGCTACCGTTTCCGGAAAAAACGCAGGAGTGGCCGGAGAAACGGTGGGAGTGCCTGGGCGAATGCTGGGTGTGTTTATGACGTCAACCAGGAACGACAAGCACTGAAATGATCGCACAGGCAGAGTAAGTCTGGAGCTACTCTGAAACTGCTAAGTAGTTAGTAATCGCAATATTGCGAATACATCGGTCGCAATTTTAAGAAGCTAAGATTCACTCCCAGTAGGCGGCGGCTTAGCGTGTGTAACTCTGCTAAATTCGCCTTGCGACCGATCAACTCGGAATGAGGGCCATGGTTTTCCCCATCTGCTATCAAATTTGCTGCTATGATAAAGTCTGAATTAGGCCCTGTGTAACTGCCTGCATCTGAATTGTTTGTGATTTCACAGTGGTATTGCCTAGCTATTGGCAGCTGAATGCATTGTGATGTCACAGAAGTACTGCAAATGCCTGCACCTGAATGCTTTATGATGTTTCAGATGTACTCTCTACGGACCTAATTGAGATCTGATCACATCAGCAAATTTGTTAGCAGTAAGGCAATACCATGTGCACTGCAGGGGGGGGGGCAGATGTAACATGTGCAGAGAGAGTTAGATTTGGGTGGGGTGTGTTCAATCTGAAATCTAAATTACAGTGTAAAAATAAAGCATTCAGTATTTACTCTGCACAGGAACAAAATAACCCACCCAGATCTAACTCTCTCTGCAAATGTTATATCTTCCACACCTGTAGTGCACATGGTTTTGCCCAACTGCTAACAAATTTGATGCTGCAGATCGGAATTACCCCCTAAGTGCCTGCAGCTGGGTACTTTGTAATGCACAGATGTACTCTACTTACCTTCAGCTGAAAACATTGTAATGTCTCTGAGGTACTATCTAGCTACTTGCTGCGGATTGCATTGTGATGCCACAGAGGCACTCTCTAAGGGACTGCAGCTGAATTCTTTGTGATGTCACAGATGTACTCTCTAAGTGCCTGCAGCTGAAAGCATTGTGATGTCAAAGAGGTACTCTAAGTTCCTGCAGCTGAATGCATTGTGATATCACAAAGATACTGTTTAGCTGCCTTTATCTGAATGCTTTGTGATGTCACAGAGGTACTGTCTAGCTGTCTGCAGCTGAATGCATTGTGATGTCACAGAGATACTGTCTAGCTGCCTGCAGCTGAATGCATTGTGATGTCACAGATGTACTGTCTAGCTGCCTCCAGCAAATGTTACAGATGTACTCTAAGATCCTGCAGCTGAATGCATTGTGATATCACAGTGTTATTGTTTAGCTACCTGCAGCTGAATGCTTTGTGATGTCACAGATGTACTTTCTATTTGCCTTCAGCTGAACACATTGTGATGTAACAGAAGTACTGTCTAGCTGCCTGCAGCTGAATACTTTGTGATGTCACTAAGGTACTCTCTTAGTGCCTGCAGATAAATGGATTGTGATGTCACAGATTTACCTTAAGCTCCTGCAGCTGAATCCATTGTGATGTCATAAAGGTACTGTCTAAAGGCTTGCAGTTGAATGCTTTGTGATGTCACCGATGTACTCTCTAAGTGCCTGCAGCTGAATGCATTATCATGTTACATATGTACTCTAAGATCCTGCAGCTGAATGCATTGTGATGTCACAAACGTACTGTATAGATGCCTGCACCTGAATGCATTGTGATGTCACACAGGAACTCACTAGCTACTTGCAGCTGAATGTATTATGATGTCACTGATGTTCTCTAATTACCTTCCGCTGAATGCACTCTGATGTCACAGAGGTACTGTTTAGCTGCCTGCAGCTGAATGCATTGTGATGTCAGAGAGGTACTATCTAGCTACCTGCAGCTGAATGCTTTGTGATATCACAGAGATTCTCTCTAGCTGCATGCTGCTGAATGCATTCTGCTGTCACAGAGATACTGTATAGCTATCTGCAGCTGAATGCATTGTGATGTCACAGATGTACTCTAAGATCCTGCAGGTGAATGCATTGTGATATCACAGAGGTACTGACTAGCTGCTTGCTGCTGAATGCATTCTGCTGTCACAGAGATACTGTATAGCTACCTGCAGCTGAATGCATTGTGATGTCACAGATGTACTCTAAGATCCTGCAGCTGAATGTATTGTGATATCACAGAGGTACTGACTAGTTGCCTGCAGCTGAATGCTTTGTAATGTCACAGTTGTACTCTCTACTTGCCTTCAGCTGAATGCATTGTGATGTCACCGAGTTACTCTCTAGCTGCTTACATCTGAATGCATTGTGGTGTTACAGAGGTACTGTCTAAGTGCCTGCAGCTGAATGCATTGTGATGTCACAGATGTACTATAAGATCCTGCATCTGAATGCATTGTGATGTCACAGAGGTACTGTCTAGCCAAATCACATGACTAAAACATTTAAAACCATATGACACTAAATTGAGAAATTGCTACAGATTGTTACACACAAAAGAAGCTTCTATAATATGCAACAATATTACTGGATCACGAGGTCAAATGTATGTGTATCCAGAGAGGCAAATAATGTTAGCATGCATGCTAAAAAAAGAAGAAAAACAGAATTGTTTCATTGAAGAGGATTTCCTCAGGGACTAATAACTTGTAAATATGCACTTGGGATATCCTGATTCAAAAATACTAAAAATAGGCAATAGCCACAGTTCTATACTCACAGTGGGGAGGCAGCGATGCCGTGGTCACAACAAGCAGATTTTATGAGTAAAGCGGGACTTGGGTAGTCCAGTATGTGTACCACTTGCTGCTGTACCTAGAGCTGGTAATTGGGTGACTCCTTACGGCCGTACTCTGACTGATGGTCAGCCGATATCACCAGTTCTTGGTGGTTTTGTGCGGTGGGTTTATGTCCTCCATTGGACGGCTCCATGACCTACATGTGGTAGAATTGAGCCAGTGGTTGTCGCAATGGTGGCAATGGAGAGTCTTTGTGTGCTGACTGCCCGAGCGTCCTGGGGTTCCTGCTGTGATTGCTTGTTCTGAAAGTGGCTAAGATGTGTAAACAGGTGTGCAGTAGCAGAAGGGTAGAAGTCTTTAACGCATTTTGTCACATTAACCCATTACTACTCAAAAAAAAGTCACGGGTTAAAAGTACCTCTGTGATATCACAATGCATTCAGCTGCAGGATCTTAGAATACATCTGTGACATCACAATGCATTCAGCTGCAGGCAGCTAGATAGTTTATTTGTGACATAACAACGCTTTCTGCTGAAGGAAAGTAGAGTACATCTGTGACATCACAAAGTATTCAGTAGCAGGCACTTAGAGAGTACCTTTTGTGACATCACAATGCATTCAGCTGCAGGTAGCTGAACAGTATCTCTGACATCACAATGCATTCAGCTGCAGGTAGCTGAACAGTATCTCTGACATCACAATGCATTCAGCATCAGGTAAAGTAGCTAGATAGTACCTTTGTGACATCACAATACATTCAGCATCAGGTAAAGTAGCTAGATAGTACCTTTGTGACATCACAAATTCACAATGCATTCAGATGAAGACAATTAGGGAGTACATCTGTGACAACACAATGTATTTTGCTGCAGGAAGATAGACAGTACCTCTGTGGCATCACAATGCATTCAGCTGCAGAAACTTAAAGGTCATCTGTGACTCATAATGCACTCAGCTGTAGGCTGCTAGACAGTACCTCTGTGACAGCACAATGCATTCAGCTGCAAGCACTCAGAGAGTACCTCTGTGACATCACAATGCATTCAGCTGATGGCAAGTAGAGAGTACATCTGTAACATCACAATACATTCAGCTGCAGGCAGCTAGACAGTACATCTGTGACATCACAAAGCATTTAGATGCAGGATATTAGAGTACATCTGTGACATCACAATGCATTTGGCTGCAGGCACTTAGAAAGTACCACTGTGACATCACAATACATGAATGCATTCAGCTGCAGGAAGCTAGATCGTACCTTTGTGACATCACAATGCATTCAGCTGAAGGAAAGTAGAGAGTACATCTGTGACATCACAAAGTATTCACCTGCAGGCAACCAGACAGTACCTTTGTGACATCACAATGCATTCAGCTGCAGATAGCTAGACAGTATCTCTGTGACATCACAATGCATTCAGCAGCAGGTACAGTAGCTAGACAGTACCTTTGTGACATACAATTCATTGAGGTGAAGGACATCAGGGAGTACATCTATCACATCACAATGTATTTAACTGCAGGAAGCTAAACAGTACCTCAGTAACATTACAACGCATTCAGCTGCAGGAGCTTAGAGTGCATCTGTGACATCACAATGCACTCAGCTGCAGGCAGCTAGACAGTACCTCTGTGACATCACAATGCACTCTCAACTGCAAGCATCTGCAACATCACAATGCACTCCACTGCAGGCAATCAGAGAGTACATCTGTGACATCATAAAGTATTAGCTGCAGGCAGCCAGGCCGTACCTCTCTGACATCACAATGCATTCAGCTGCAGGATCTTAGAGTACATCTGTGACATCACAATGCATTCAGCTGCAGGTAGCTAGATAGTACCTCCAGGGGTGGATTGAGATGGAAAACCAGCCTGGGAAATATATGGAGGCAGCCCTAATGGGGTGCCATTTGTTGAGGGTGTGGGGTCTGTTGACGGGGGTAGGATCCCTCCTCATATTGCCTGATTGTATGCAATTGTTGCCTTCCTTGTGTTTTTTGCTGCAGTTGTGTCTGAGACTAGGGGCAGATTGGGAACTAATAGTGGCCCTGCAAAATTTAGTAGAAGTGGCCCAACATGGGCAGCACAAGAGATATAACATAACGTGTAGCCATGGCAGCTTCACTGGATGGCAGAGTAGCTGTAATGCAAGATGGAGTAACAGAATGAATGGGGACAATGCAGTGTACTGAGTGTTGTGAGCTTCCTGTCATGTGGGGGTGGGGCCACATGACAACACACAAAACAGGCCCCACAGACATGTCAGCCTGCCAGGAATCTTCCTGGTGAGCCTTATGGCCAATCTGGCTACTTATGTCAATAGGGTCTGTTTGTAATTTTTTTAATATTTGTTATACAGGTATCAACCGATCAGCAGGCACTCTTCTTCCTCATACATCATGCCACGGTGCCCAATACAAAGCTTTATACACAATTCCAGGTATGGCACTCAGCGGTTAGTAAGCAAATAAACTCACATATTCAGCTTCTTATGCGATTCTTCAGGCTTTAATTCCTGTTTTCAAGGAGCACTTGAATCCTCAGTCAGGTATCTGGTTACCATGACAACACTGACAGCGTATTCAGGTGGGCTGTACTGGGTAATCCTGGAAGTCCGGCTTGTGCTGCTGCGGATGGGAGAGGGTGCCCAATGTCTGAGACAACACAGGTTATGCTGCTTGAAAATGTGAATTAAAGCCCAAAACGTTGCATAAGAAGCCAACTATGTGAATTTATTTGCATATTGCCAGCTCTAAAAGAGACCTCTTTGATGTCACATTTCACTAGAGCTAAACATATAAAAGATTGTCAGGTGCATAATGACATAGCAACTCACAAGCCTGCTATAGTTTCCATCATTCTTACAAAAATACTTGGGTGCTACAAATTTGTTTGATGCACAACTTTTTGTTATCTGGAGGATGTAAATAACTTTGCTTACACACACACACACTCAGTCAAATGCTTCCAAATATATCATTTTTATCCTCCGCCCCTGTGGATTAGTCTATGTGGCTAAAACCACTAGACAATTCAAAGAATGGATGGTGAGTCAGCAATAAGATTGGAACTGCAATGTATTGTATAGCGGTGGAACAACTGGTAACTAGTGATGAGCACCGGAAATTTTTCGGGTTTTGTGTTTTGGTTTTGGGTTCGGTTCCGCGGCCGTGTTTTGGGTTCGAACGCGTTTTAGCAAAACCTCACCGATTTTTTTTTGTCGGATTCGGGTGTGTTTTGGATTCGGGTGTTTTTTTCAAAAAACCCTAAAAAACAGCTTAAATCATAGAATTTGGGGGTCATTTTGATCCCAAAGTATTATTAACCTCAATAACCATAATTTCCACTCATTTTCAGTCTATTCTGAACACCTCACACCTCACAATATTATTTTTAGTACTAAAATTTGCACCGAGGTCGCTGGATGACTAAGCTCAGCGACCCAAGTGGCCGACACAAACACCTGGCCCATCTAGGAGTGGCACTGCAGTGTCACGCAGGATGGCCCTTCAAAAAACTACTCCCCAAACAGCACATGACGCAAAGAAGAAAAAAAAGAGGCGCAATGAGGTAGCTGTGTGACTAAGATAAGCGACCCTAGTGGCCGACACAAACACCTGGCCCATCTAGGAGTGGCACTGCAGTGTCACGCAGGATGGCCCTTCCAAAAAACACCCCCCAAACAGCACATGACGCAAAGAAAAAAAGAGGCGCAATGAGGTAGCTGTGTGACTAAGATAAGCGACCCAAGTGGCCGACACAAACACCTGGCCCATCTAGGAGTGGCACTGCAGTGTCACGCAGGATGGCCCTTCCAAAAAACACCCCCCAAACAGCACATGATGCAAAGAAAAAAAGAGGCGCAATGAGGTAGCTGTGTGACTAAGATAAGCGACCCAAGTGGCCGACACAAACACCTGGCCCATCTAGGAGTGGATCTGCAGTGTCACGCAGGATGGCCCTTCCAAAAAACACCCCCCAAACAGCACATGACGCAAAGAAAAAAAGAGGCGCAATGAGGTAGCTGTATGACTAAGATAAGCGACCCAAGTGGCCGACACAAACACCTGGCCCATCTAGGAGTGGCACTGCAGTGTCACGCAGGATGGCCCTTCCAAAAAACACCCCCCAAACAGCACATGACGCAAAGAAAAAAAGAGGCGCAATGAGGTAGCTGTGTGACTAAGATAAGCGACCCAAGTGGCCGACACAAACACCTGGCCCATCTAGGAGTGGCACTGCAGTGTCACGCAGGATGGCCCTTCCAAAAAACAACCCCCAAACAGCACATGACGCAAAGAAAAAAAGAGGCGCAATGAGGTAGCTGTGTGACTAAGATAAGCGACCCAAGTGGCCGACACAAACACCTGGCCCATCTAGGAGTGGCACTGCAGTGTCACGCAGGATGGCCCTTCCAAAAACTACTCTTCAAACAGCACATGACGCAAAGAAAAATGAAAGAAAAAAGAGGTGCAAGATGGAATTGTCCTTGGGCCCTCCCACCCACCCTTATGTTGTATAAACAGGACATGCACACTTTAACCAACCCATCATTTCAGTGACAGGGTCTGCCACACGACTGTGACTGAAATGACGGGTTGGTTTGGACCCCCCACCAAAAAAGAAGCAATTAATCTCTCCTTGCACAAACTGGCTCTACAGAGGCAAGATGTCCACCTCATCATCATCCTCCGATATATCACCGTGTACATCCCCCTCCTCACAGATTATCAATTCGTCCCCACTGGAATCCACCATCTCAGCTCCCTGTGTACTTTGTGGAGGCAATTGCTGCTGGTCAATGTCTCCACGGAGGAATTGATTATAATTCATTTTAATGAACATCATCTTCTCCACATTTTCTGGATGTAACCTCATACGCCGATTGCTGACAAGGTGAGCGGCGGCACTAAACACTCTTTCGGAGTACACACTTGTGGGAGGGCAACTTAGGTAGAATAAAGCCAGTTTGTGCAAGGGCCTCCAAATTGCCTCTTTTTCCTGCCAGTATAAGTACGGACTGTCTGACGTGCCTACTTGGATGCGGTCACTCATATAATCCTCCACCATTCTTTCAATGGGGAGAGAATCATATGCAGTGACAGTAGACGACATGTCCGTAATCGTTGTCAGGTCCTTCAGTCCGGACCAGATGTCAGCATCAGCAGTCGCTCCAGACTGCCCTGCATCACCGCCAGCGGGTGGGCTCGGAATTCTGAGCCTTTTCCTCGCACCCCCAGTTGCGGGAGAATGTGAAGGAGGAGATGTTGACAGGTCGCGTTCCGCTTGACTTGACAATTTTGTCACCAGCAGTTCTTTGAACCCCAGCAGACTTGTGTCTGCCGGAAAGAGAGATCCAAGGTAGGTTTTAAATCTAGGATCGAGCACGGTGGACAAAATGTAGTGCTCTGATTTCAACAGATTGACCACCCGTGAATCCTTGTTAAGCAAATTAAGGGCTCCATCCACAAGTCCCACATGCCTAGCGGAATCGCTCTGTGTTAGCTCCTCCTTCAATGTCTCCAGCTTCTTCTGCAAAAGCCTGATGAGGGGAATGACCTGACTCAGGCTGGCAGTGTCTGAACTGACTTCACGTGTGGCAAGTTCAAAAGGTTGCAGAACCTTGCACAACGTTGAAATCATTCTCCACTGCGCTTGAGACAGGTGCATTCCACCTCCTATATCGTGCTCAGTTGTATAGGCTTGAATGGCCTTTTGCTGCTCCTCCAACCTCTGAAGCATATAGAGGGTTGAATTCCACCTCGTTACCACTTCTTGCTTCAGATGATGGCAGGGCAGGTTCAGGCGTTTTTGGTGGTGCTCCAGTCTTCTGTACGTGGTGCCTGTACGCCGAAAGTGTCCCGCAATTCTTCTGGCCACCGACAGCATCTCTTGCACGCCCCTCTCGTTTTTTAAATAATTCTGCACCACCAAATTCAAGGTATGTGCAAAACATGGGACGTGCTGGAATTTGCCCATATTTAATGCACACACAATATTGCTGGCGTTGTCCGATGCCACAAATCCACAGGAGAGTCCAATTGGGGTAAGCCATTCTGCGATGATCTTCCTCAGTTGCCGTAAGAGGTTTTTAGCTGTGTGCGTATTCTGGAAAGCGGTGATACAAAGCGTAGCCTGCCTAGGAAAGAGTTGGCGTTTGCGAGATGCTGCTACTGGTGCCGCCGCTGCTGTTCTTGCGGCGGGAGTCCATACATCTACCCAGTGGGCTGTCACAGTCATATAGTCCTGAGCCTGCCCTGCTCCACTTGTCCACATGTCCGTGGTTAAGTGGACATTGGGTACAACTGCATTTTTTAGGACACTGGTGAGTCTTTTTCTGAGGTCTGTGTACATTTTCGGTATCGCCTGCCTAGAGAAATGGAACCTAGATGGTATTTGGTACCGGGGACACAGTACCTCCAACAAGTCTCTAGTTGGCTCTGCAGTAATGATGGATACCGGAACCACGTTTCTCACCGCCCAGGATGCCAAGGCCTCAGTTATCCGCTTTGCAGCAGGATGACTGCTGTGATATTTCATCTTCCTCGCAAAGGACTGTTGGACAGTCAATTGCTTGGTGGAAGTAGTAAAAGTGGTCTTACGAGTACGACTTCCCCTCTGGGATGACCATCGACTCCCAGCAGCAACAACAGCAGCGCCAGCAGCAGTAGGCGTTACACGCAAGGATGCATCGGAGGAATCCCAGGCAGGAGAGGACTCGTCAGAATTGCCAGTGACATGGCCTGCAGGACTATTGGCATTCCTGGGGAAGGAGGAAATTGACACTGAGGGAGTTGGTGGGGTGGTTTGCGTGAGCTTGGTTACAAGAGGAAGGGATTTACTGGTCAGTGGACTGCTTCCGCTGTCGCCCAAAGTTTTTGAACTTGTCACTGACTTATGATGAATGCGCTGCAGGTGACGTATAAGGGAGGATGTTCCGAGGTGGTTAACGTCCTTACCCCTACTTATTACAGCTTGACAAAGGCAACACACGGCTTGACAAATGTTGTCCGCATTTCTGTTGAAATACTTCCACACCGAAGAGCTGATTTTTTTGGTATTTTCACCAGGCATGTCAATGGCCCTATTCCTCCCACGGACAACAGGTGTCTCCCCGGGTGCCTGACTTAAACAAACCACCTCACCATCAGAATCCTCCTGGTCAATTTCCTCCCCAGCGCCAGCAACACCCATATCCTCCTCATCCTGGTGTACTTCAACACTGACATCTTCAATCTGACTATCAGGAACTGGACTGCGGGTGCTCCTTCCAGCACTTGCAGGGGGCGTGCAAATGGTGGAAGGCGCATGCTCTTCACGTCCAGTGTTGGGAAGGTCAGGCATCGCAAACGACACAATTGGACTCTCCTTGTGGATTTGTGATTTCGAAAAACGCACAGTTCTTTGCTGTGCTTTTGCCAGCTTGAGTCTTTTCATTTTTCTAGCGAGAGGCTGAGTGCTTCCATCCTCATGTGAAGCTGAACCACTAGCCATGAACATAGGCCAGGGCCTCAGCCGTTCCTTGCCACTCCGTGTGGTAAATGGCATATTGGCAAGTTTACGCTTCTCCTCCGACAATTTTATTTTAGATTTTTGAGTCCTTTTTTTACTGATATTTGGTGTTTTGGATTTTACATGCTCTGTACTATGACATTGGGCATCGGCCTTGGCAGACGACTTTGATGGCATTTCATCGTCTCGGCCATGACTAGTGGCAGCAGCTTCAGCACGAGGTGGAAGTCGATCTTGATCTTTCCCTATTTTTGGAACCTCAACATTTTTGTTCTCCATATTTTAATAGGCACAACTAAAAGGCACCTCAGGTAAACAATGGAGATGGATGGATACTGGTATACTTATGGATGGACGAGCGACTGCCGACACAGAGGTAGCTACAGCCGTGGACTACCGTACTGCGTCTGCTGCTAATATAGACTGGATGATAATGATATAAAAAATATATATATATCACTACTGCAGCCGGACAGGTATATATTATATAATGACGGACCTGCTGGACACTGTCAGCACTGCAGACTCCTAAAGTAAGCTACTAGTATCAAGAAGATAGAAAAAAAAAAACACCACAGGTAGGTGGTATACAATTATGGATGGACGAGTGACTGCCGACACAGAGGTAGCTACAGCCGTGGACTACCGTACTGCGTCTGCTGCTAATATAGACTGGATGATAATGATATAAAAAATATATATATATCACTACTGCAGCCGGACAGGTATATATTATATAATGACGGACCTGCTGGACACTGTCAGCACTGCAGACTCCTAAAGTAAGCTACTAGTATCAAGAAGATAGAAAAAAAAAAACACCACAGGTAGGTGGTATACAATTATGGATGGACGAGCGACTGCTGACACAGAGGTAGCTACAGCCGTGGACTACCGTACTGCATCTGCTGCTAATATAGACTGGATGATAATGATATAAAAAATATATATATATCACTACTGCAGCCGGACAGGTATATATTATATAATGACAGACCTGCTGGACACTGTCAGCACTGCAGACTCCTAAAGTTAACTACTAGTATGAAGAAGATAGAAAAAAAAAAAACCACCACAGGTAGGTATACAATTATGGACGAGCGACTGCCGACACAGAGGTAGCTACAGCTGTGGACTACCGTACTGCGTCTGCTGCTAGTATAGACTGGATGATAATGATATAAAAAATATATATATATCACTACTGCAGGACAGGTATATATTATATAATGACGGACCTGCTGGACACTGTCAGCAGAATGCGTTTATAGAATAAAAACACCACACGACGAGTGTTTAACTTTTTCAGGCAGACAATCACAATATACTGGTGGTCACTGGTCACTGGTCAGTCACACTGGCAGTGGCACTCTGGCAGCAAAAGTGTGCACTGTTAAATATATGTACTCCTGCTATAACTGCTCCCCAGTCTCCCCCACAATTAAGCTGTGTGAGCAGTGAGCACTCAGCACAGTCAGATATACATAGATGATGCAGCACACTGAGGCTGAGCACAGATATGGTATACTGTGTCACTGTGTATCGTTTTTTTTCAGGCAGAGAACGGATTATATTAAATAATAATAAAACTGCACTGGTGGTCACTGGTCAGTCACTAGTAAACTCTGCACTCTCTGAGTACTCCTAAGCTCCAGTAAATCAAGTGTCTCACTCTCACTATCTATTTCTATTCTAAACGGAGAGGACGCCAGCCACGTCCTCTCCCTATCAATCTCAATGCACGTGTGAAAATGGCTGCGACGCGCGGCTCCTTATATAGAATCCGAGTCTCGCGATAGAATACGAGCCTCGCGAGAATCCGACAGCGGGATGATGACGTTCGGGCGCGCTCGGGTTAGCCGAGCAAGGCGGGAAGATCCGAGTCTGCCTCGGACCCGTGTAAAAAACGTGAAGTTCATCACTACTGGTAACCAAACACTTTAAGTAATAAACATGAGTTAGACTGTGTATACCTCTCCCTTTGGGAAGGTGACAGAGACAGGGACCTTCTACAACTGGAAACCAGATGGATTCATCATCTGAATAGTGTTCTTATACCCCTTTCACATCGCACAAATTACCCGGTATCGACACTGCATATTGCCGTGTCGACACGGGTCAGTGTGCGATGTGAAAGCACTCTGCCGGAATTAGCGGGTCGTCTGACCCGGTAATTCAACCCGGTATAAAAGAAGGATTATACCCGGGTTGAATACCGGGTCAGGTGCAGTGTGAATGGGAGCCGCGTCGATGCGACACGGTTCCCATTCACAGCATAGGGAGAGGCGGCGCAGGAGATGAGCTCATCTCCCAGCGCCGCCTCCACCCCCGCCCCTGCTGCTGCTGCGCCCCCCCGCTGCTATGGCAACCGACCCGGTATATTGCCGGGTCGGAAAGCCAGCAGAGGGGAGCAAATGCCGGATCCCACCCGGTAAGTACACGTTTCTTTTACCGGGTGGGATCCGGCATTTGCGATCTGAATGCGGTATTAGTGAACAATTCTCAATGTTTTATATGAGACGTGTCTTTTGTTTTGTTTTGTTTTATTTATAACAGGCTTGTTTGTATCTACATTTTCTTGCTCCCCTTATATCCATTGAGACTAATGGTGATGAGGTCATAGATATTTTTAATTGCCAGGACATACTGTACTAAAGGTATTTTATAACAGATTGTGTACAGTATGCATACTTATTGATAAAGATATTTTAATGGATATCCTGTGTGGTGATACTCTGTTCCCTTTTAATCATCCTACGATGTTCATATGCAATCCCATAGATTGTAAACTTGTGAGCAGGGCCCTACTACCTCTATGACTGTTTGTTTTTACCCAGTTTTGTCTTTTAATTGTAGGTCTAATTCAGCAAGGATCGCAAATCAGCAAAATTAGCAAAAAAAAGCGTAAAAACGCAAATTCTGCAACTTAAATAGCAAAAACTGAGAAAAAAAAACAATTTCTGAGACTTAGCAAAAACTGCATATGCACTACGAAAAGTAGGTGTGTAGGGGCATACTAAATTGCTGGACTCGCAAAAACTACGATCAGGGGCGTGTTGCTGGGCATGTTGTGGGCGTATGCTGATGGGCGGTGGGCGGTGCATTTGCATATTTTACAACAGATCGCACATTTCTGATGTGCAGTTTCTGAGCGACAACAGGCATACCTTAAAAATTGCACAAGCTGACCTCAGTTGTAGACTGCATGTATACTGCAATTATTGCTTCATTACACCCAGCTGAAGAAGCTCACACCTCAGACCACAAATCACTTCGGTGGTCATTCCGAGTTGTTCGCTCGGTAATTTTCTTCGCATCGCAGCGATTTTCCGCTAATTGCGCATGCGCAATGTTCGCACTGCGACTGCGCCAAGTAAATTTGCTAAGAAGTTTGGTATTTTACTCACGGCATTACAAGGTTTTTTCTTCGTTCTGGTGATCGGAGTGTGATTGACAGGAAGTGGGTGTTTCTGGGCGGAAACTGGCCGTTTTATGGGAGTGTGTGAAAAAACGCTACCGTTTCTGCGAAAAACGCGGGAGTGGCTGGAGAAACGGGGGAGTGTCTGGGCGAACGCTGGGTGTGTTTGTGACGTCAAACCAGGAACGAAACTGACTGAACTGATCGCAGTGGCAGAGTAAGTCCCGAGCTACTCAGAAACTACAAAGAAATTTCTATTCGCAATTTAGAGAATCTTTCGTTCGCAATTTTCCTAAGCTAAGATTCACTCCCAGTAGGCGGCGGCTTAGCGTGTGCAATGCTGCTAAAAGCAGCTTGCGAGCGAACAACTCGGAATGAGGGCCTTCATTCAGAAAAATGTAAGGTATTGTTTAACTCGGTAACACATGTTGATTGTGAAAATATATGTTACTAACCGATTTGTGTTTACACTTACTAACAATCGAGGTTTGACAACCACACTATTTGATAGAAGCAAATGTAAAATAACCTTTACAAGCATTTTGCTTAGTAGTTTCTGCTGAATGACAATTAGTTTCCTAAACATTTTTTTTAAACAACCAACATTTTTTTGTTAAACAAAACATACCCACATACATTTTTTTTATTTTTTTTATTTTATTTGTGTGCTTCACACATAAACATATGTTGAAGAACAGCAACATTATCTTTTTATTTTCAAGTTTTGCAAATTCTGCTCCATTTGTATACTTATTGAAACAAATATTTACACATAGGCCCTCATTCCGAGTTGTTCGCTCTGTAATTTTCTTCGCATCGCAGCGATTTTCCGCTAATTGCGCATGCGCAATGTTCGCACTGCGACTGCGCCAAGTAAATTAGCTATGCAGTTAGGTATTTTACTCACGGCATTACGAGGTATTTTCTTCGTTCTGGTGATCGTAATGTGTTTGACAGGAAGTGGGTGTTTCTGGGCGGAAACTGGCCGTTTTATGGGTGTGTGTGAAAAAACGCTGCCGTTTCTGGGAAAAACGTGGGAGTGTCTGAAGAAACGGGGGAGTGTCTGGGCGAACGCTGGGAGTGTTTGTGACGTCAGACCAGGAACGAAACTGACTGAACTGATCGCAGTTGCCGAGTAAGTCTGGAGCTACTCAGAAACTGCTAAGAAGTGTCTATTCGCAATTCTGCTAATCTTTCGTTAGCAATTTTACTATGCTAAGTTTCACTCCCAGTAGGCGGCGGCTTAGCGTGTGCAAAGCTGCTAAAAGCAGCTTGCGAGCGAACAACTCGGAATGACCACCATAATTCCCTAAAGTAAGGTATGTAAATAAAGGCAAAGAAACAATAATATGTAATGTTTGACCACTTCACAATCAAAAAAACACTATTTTTTTTTATAAAAATGTTACTGTTTCCGAATTAAAATATTTTGACTCCAAAAAAAGTGTGTTTGTTAAAACATATACCAATAATTGCTGTTGTGTAGGGTTTTAGAGCAGTGTTTCCCAACCGCGGTCCTCAAGGCACACTAAAAGTCCTGGTTTTAGTGATATCCAGGCTTGAACACAGGTGACTTAATTAGTAGCTCAGGTATTTTGATTTAATCATCTGTGCTGAAGCCTGGATATCACTAAAACCTGCACTGTTGGTGTGCCTTGAGGACCGCGGTTGGGAATGCCTGGTTTAGAGGATAGAATTCACACTCTCTCTAGTTGAGTATATTTGAACACAGTTATGGGCATTAGTCAACGTTTGAAGAAAAACACTATGGTGTCTTTAAGATAATAATTGAGTAGTAGTTTCTTTAATTTGGGTGCAGGAAAGTAGGTAGTACAAATTTTAAGGGAAAAACACTGTTGTTAGCAAAAAATGCAACATCAGAAACGCACGCAAAAATTGCATACATTTGTAATATGTATGCAAAAATTGCGATTATTAGGATGGTTTTTCGCAATATTTGCACATTTCACAAGGCCACCTTCTTTTTGTTAAATTAAATTAGTGTTGCAGTTTTTCCATTTGGGCGTGCTTTCGCAATTTTGCTTTTGCTCGCAATTTTTGCTAATTTGTAATTTTTGCAATCCTTACTGAATTTGTCCGTGTCCAGTTGTAAAGCGCAATGGAATTTGTTGAGCTATGTAAGAAACGGTTAATAAATACATAAATATGCTAATTTGCCTACCGGATTAGTTGTACACTATCCCCTTATTTATGATCTGCACAATATTTTTTTTATAATTTTGGGGTAAATTTACTAAGATGGGAGTTCTATTTAAGATGGGATGTTGCCCATAGCAACCAATCGGATTCCAGGTATTATCTTCTAGAAGGTGCTAGATAAATGAGAAGTAAAATCTGATTGGTTGCTATAGGCAACATCCCATCTTAAATAGTGATGAGCGGGTTCGGTTTCTCGGAAACCGAACCCCCCCGAACTTCACCCTTTTTACACGGGTCCGAGCCATACTCGGATTCTCCCGTATGGCTCGGTTAACCCGAGCGCGCCCGAACGTCATCATCCCGCTGTCGGATTCTCGCGAGATTCGGATTCTATATAAGCAGCCGCGCGTCGCCGCCATTTTCACTCATGCATTGGAAATGTTAGGGAGAGGACGTGGCTGGCGTCCTCTCCGTTTATTCATTGTTGAGTTGATGCAAATATTTGTGCTTGCTTATATCATTGTGGAGACTGGGGAGCAGCTTTATATTAATATAGGAGGAGTACAGTGCAGAGTTTTGCTGATCAGTGACCACCAGTTTTATCCGTTCTCTGCCTGAAAAAAACACTCCATATCTGTGCTCAGTGTGCTGCATATATCTGTGCTCACACTGCTTAATTGTGGGGACTGGGGAGCAGCTGTATTATATAGCAGGAGTACAGTGCAGAGTTTTGCTGACAGTGACCACCAGTATACGTTGTCTGCCTGAAAAACACTCCATATCTGTGCTCAGTGTGCTGCTTTATTGTGGGGACTGGGGAGTCGGGACCACCAGTATAATATTATATAGGAGGAGTACAGTGCAGAGTTTTGCTGACACAGTGACCACCAGTATATATAGCAGTACGGTACGGAAGGCCACTGCTGTACCTACCTCTGTGTCGTCATTAAGTATACTATCCATCTACATTCTAATTCTATACCTGTGGTGCATTTTAGTTTTGCAGTTTGCTGACACAGTCACCACCAGTATATATAGCAGTACGGTACGGAAGGCCACAGCTTTACCTACCTCTGTGTCATCATTAAGTATACTATCCATCTACATTCTATACCTGTGGTGCATTTCAGTTGTGCAGTTTGCTGACACAGTGACCACCAGTATATATAGCAGTACGGTACGGAAGGCCACTGATGTACCTACCTCTGTATCGTCATTAAGTATACTATCCATCTACATTCTATACCTGTGGTGCATTTTAGTTTTGCAGTTTGCTGACACAGTGACCACCAGTATATATAGCAGTACGGTACGGAAGGCCACTGCTGTACCTACCTCTGTGTCGTCATTAAGTATACTATTCATCTACATTCTAATTCTATACCTGTGGTGCATTTTAGTTTTGCAGTTTGCTGACACAGTGACCACCAGTATATATAGCAGGACGGTACAGAAGGCCACTGCTGTACCTACCTCTGTGTCGTCATTAAGTATACTATCCATCTACATTCTATACCTGTGGTGCATTTCAGTTGTGCAGTTTGCTGACACAGTGACCACCAGTATATATAGCAGTACGGTACGGAAGGCCACTGCTGTACCTACCTCTGTGTCGTCATTAAGTATACTATCCATCTACAATCTATACCTGTGGTGCATTTTAGTTTTGCAGTTTGCTGACACAGTGACCACCAGTATATATAGCAGTACGGTACGGAAGGCCACTGCTGTACCTACCTCTGTGTTTTAATTAAGTATACTATCCATCTACATTCTATACCTGTGGTGCATTTTAGTTTTGCAGTTTGCTGACACAGTGACCACCAGTATATATAGCAGTACGGTACGGAAGGCCACTGCTGTACCTACCTCTGTGTCGTCATTAAGTATACTATCCATCTACATTCTATACCTGTGGTGCATTTTAGTTTTGCAGTTTGCTGACACAGTGACCACCAGTATATATAGAAGTACGGTACGGAAGGCCACTGCTGTACCTACCTCTGTGTCGTCAAGTATACTATACATCTACATTCTATACCTGTGGTGCATTTCAGTTGTGCAGTTTGCTGACACAGTGACCACCAGTATATATAGCAGTACGATACGGAAGGCCACTGCTGTACCTACCTCTGTGTCATCAAGTATACTATCCATCTACATTCTATACCTGTGGTATACCTCATATTTCTTTGCATCATGTGCTGTTTGGGGACAATTTTTTTGAACTGCCATCCTGCCTGACACTGCAGTGCCACTCCTAGATGGGCCAGGTGTTTGTGTCGGCCACTTGTGTCGCTTATCTTAGTCACACAGCGACCTTGGTGCGCCTCTTTTTTTCTTTGCATAATGTGCTGTTTGGGGACTATTTTTTTGAAGTGCCATCCTGCCTGACACTGCAGTGCCACTCCTAGATGGGCCAGGTGTTTGTGTCGGCCACTTGTGTCGCTTAGCTTAGCCATCCAGCGACCTCAGTGCAAATTTTAGGACTAAAAATAATATTGTGAGGTGTTCAGAATAGACTGGAAATGAGTGGAAATTATGGTTATTGAGGTTAATAATACTATGGGATCAAAATGACCCCCAAATTCTATGATTTAAGCTGTTTTTTAGGGTTTTTTGAAAAAAACACCCGAATCCAAAACACACCCGAATCCGACAAAAAAATTTCGGTGAGGTTTTGCCAAAACGCGTCCGAATCCAAAACACGGCCGCGGAACCGAATCCAAAACCAAAACACAAAACCCGAAAAATGTCCGGTGCACATCACTAATCTTAAATAGAACTCATATCTTAGTAAATTTACCCCACTGTATGTGCCCCTTTATGTCTGTACAACAGTTGGCTTTGAATAGTCAAGTAATTTACACTTGGTGTATACATTTTTATCTACTTTGAGGCAATATGTTCTGCAGTTCTCCTATTACTGTACTTGTTAATGATTTTTGCACGTAGACCAAAATGCTCCATGGTCATTTTAATATTTATCTTTTATCCTGTTGCTTCTGCTTGCTGTATCTGATTGTTGTTTAATGGTGTTGTTATTACACTGTTGCTAGGAGGGGCAGGGTTGCCAGGGGGTCACTGGACGCATGTCATGGATTCATGACATCATCTTGACCCAATGGTAAAATGTGACTCTGCCATTCTTGCTCTTGGTGGTGGGAGCCTTTACATGGTAAGCTAATTTTGTACTGTACTGTATTCCTGATGAAGGTTATTAGAAAACGAAACACTGGAGTAGCCTGGGGGCATCTGTGAGTCCGTATTGCGGGTGATGAAAAGTCTGCGAGTGCCACCATATCTCTCTCTCACTCTCTCTCTCTCTCTCTCTCTCTCTCTCTCTCTCTATATATATATATATATATATATATATATACAGGTTGAGTATCCCATATCCAAATATTCCGAAATACGGAATATTCCGAAATACGGACTTTTTTGAGTGAGAGTGAGATAGTGAAACCTTTGCTTTCTGATGGCTCAATGTACACAAACTTTGTTTAATACACAAAGTTATTAAAAATATTGTATTAAATTACCTTCAGGCTGTGTGTATAAGGTGTATATGAAACATAAATTAATTGTGTGAATGTAAACACACTTTGTTTAATGCACAAAGTTATAAAAATATTGGCTAAAATTACCTTCAGGCTGTGTGTATAAGGTGTATATGAAACGTAAATGCATTCTGTGCTTAGATTTAGGTCCCATCACCATGATATCTCATTATGGTATGCAATTATTCCAAAATACGGAAAAATCCCATATCCAAAATACCCCTGGTCCCGAGCATTTTGGATAAGGGAGACTCAACCTGTATATATATATACAGAAATAACTGTCTGTTTATCTATTTAATAATAACTATCTATTTATCTATATGTGTGTGAGTGTGTGTATATGTACGTGTATAGTTGTTTAAGCATGCAGTCTACAGTACACAATAGCTTTCTCTGAAGAATTTATTTTATTAATTAGTCAATTTCCAGTGCAAAGGACTTATTCATTTTGTATCCTCAAAACAAAATATAACATGATACTATTCGTGCTGGAATGCTGACCCCATGGGAAGATTTGATTTTATAATGATTGGGCAGCCATAGAAGACCACTGTTTCACCACAGAGGATAGTGCAGTAAAGCCAGCAGTTGTTGTATAGTCTCTTGAGAACTATAGCTGTCAATCACTGTTACGGTTCAAAAACCAGAATGGTGATTGATAGCTTTGTGTCCCAAGAGGTTCTGCGTGAGCTGAAATGTTCCAGTTCCAAATGTTGTCCTGGTTGAGTGGGCTATGTTCAAGACAACCGATAATCTGGAGTTTGGAGAACTCTATTATATCGTTTTTTCCTTTTTTTCATTAAATGCCTATTATAGCTTAAGAGTTGTTTTGTGGCTTTAACAAATGAGACCTGCAATTCCCTTAGGTGTCTTCTGCTAACAAGGTAAAAGCCAACAGTGTGACAGAACCATTAAGGAATCATGACACCAATGTGGGATTGTTTGGTAGTATGTTCATTTACATAGTAACAGGAGCCGTCAGTAATCAAACCCAACGTTCATGTCTGCAAGTGCTCCTTATTATCTGTTTTGTTTTCCACAGAATAGGATTTAGGGGTTTGTTAGATTTCAGGCTATTGTTAATCATTCCGAGTAGCGATCATTGTGTTCCAGTTGATTTACAAATTACATAGTGGGCTAGACTGAAAATATTGTATTATCAATATTGAGTTGTTGAAGGACTTGAGCCAAACACTGAGATCACGTTCAGATGTTTTCATAATTACTGTATTTTATTAATTTCTAATTTGTGAATAATGCTTCCATCTGCTGTTTGATTTAGTCACATTTTGCGGAGCTCCACACTCTGATAATTAAAATAAACTGAAATATCATGTGTCAGTATCAGTAAAAATATCACCTGCTAGGTAAAAAGACTGATCTTTTCAAGGCACCACCATAATATACGTAAAAGACAGCATACAAACGACTTTTTATATTGGTCTCGTTGGTCTCAATTAATCTAATTGGAAATTGCTTACCATTACTAAGCCAACACCATTAAATGTCTGCCCATAAAAATAAAATAAAATAAAAATGCTTATGAAAATATGAAAAAGAACTGTACCATTCATGTACAAAACTGATATCGGCACAGTATAAAAGTTTTGTATCATCTCTAATAAAAATCATGGAGTATGTTTATGTTAAAATGATGTAGATGAGGAAAAAGATCATTTCCATACATCAAAGCCTACAATTGTATTTACAATTCTAGCACAATTCTTTACGTAGATGTGGGTGACTTGCCTGAAAGATGTATAAAGTGCTTTCGGATAGGCCTGCATAACAAAAGGATCTGCAAAAATTAAAGATCCAGCATATCTCATCCATTACCATAGTATTATGTAGCACTATACAGGTAATTTATAGAAACATGACATAGATATTACTGCTATGAACACAGGTTATAGGGGTCTATTTACTAAGACATGGGGCCGGATGTAATGACGCCCGAGTTCGCGGCCGTGCGGGATGCCAGCTGAACTCAGGTGTCTTCTTAAAGGGCCAGTCACTTACAAGGCATGGTTTTGCCTTGTAAGTGATTTGCCCTTTAAAAATTCGCCCGAGTTTGACCGGCATCCCGCACGGCCGCCGAACTCGGGCGTCATTACATCCAGCCCTTGGAGAGGGATAACGTGGAGAGAGGTGAAGTACCAACCAATAAGCTCCTAATGGTCAACACATCCTGTAACATGGCAACTAGTAGCTGATACTTTATCTCTCTCCACTTTATCTCTCTCCAAAGCATAGTAAATAGACCCCTTACTGTATAATAGATAGTGCCCCATGGAAGAGACTAATTTTAAAGGATAGTGAGATAATGACAAATACAAGGTATAACTCCTTTAATGGATATTAGATTGATCTTTTGCAGAACTAAGGAGACACTATAGAGGGTAATAAAATAATGGGAGCATAAAGTAAAGTACAAAAGAAAATAACCAGAGACAAGTCAATATTTCAAGCAATGGTTAGGGCAGACAGAAAGATTCATTGGCAGGACAATCACTAGTAACCTGCAAGCATTTTGCACAATGACACAGTCGCAGTAGCACATCTTATTGTAGTAATTCATTGAATTAGATGAGTAGATCTGTCAGGTGTAGAATTGGCACAATGCAATTATTTTACAGCAGAACTTTAAAAGAAATGTATTGTTTTTGGCATCAGCAGTTCCTTATTAGTTTGCTACAGTACCCCACTGACAGTTAGATGCAGTTTCCAAAAATGTGTCTTCCTTGGCTGGTATGCAGAGCCATCACCAAAAATCCCCAAAAAGCAATGATAATTATTTCCAGCATGTCCCATTTGTGTAAATAAATGTATTTGTACTAGTATTGTGAATGATTTTGTACTTTCTTGTTAATAGATCACCTAACGAAAAGACACACATCCCAGAAATGTAGTGTCTCTCATTATTTTGGACTAAGCATACTCCTGACGGAGTTTCAAATTTCTATAAAGCACTGCGTAAATAAGTGGCACTATATAAATAAACAATAATAATAGTAAACAATCATAATATTAACCTGTAATAATGTGATTTTTTCAAACAAGTATTTTGTTATCGGAAGCAGGTTTGTTTGTCCAGTCCAGCATGTTCTCCATAGCCAGCAGATGTTCTTATACATACAGATACTGACCAGGTGTCAGTGACCTTTACACAAGTCCAAATATGCTGACCCAAGGAACACAGTACTCCCCTTAAATGTTTTGCCCCAAATGTTGTAGCATTGTGGTCAATATGGACTCTGTTTAAAAAGGAAAGCAAAAAATATTGGCACTTTTCACTTTCCTTTTATCTCCATGGCCCTCATTCCGAGTTGTTCGCTCGGTATTTTTCATCGCATCGCAGTGAAAATCCGCTTAGTACGCATGCGCAATGTTCGCACTGCGACTGCGCCAAGTAACTTTACTATGAAGAAAGTAATTTTACTCACGGCTTTTTCTTCGCTCCGGCGATCGTAATGTGATTGACAGGAAATGGGTGTTACTGGGCGGAAACACGGCGTTTCAGGGGCGTGTGGCTGAAAACGCTACCGTTTCCGGAAAAAACGCAGGAGTGGCCGGGGAAACGGTGGGAGTGCCTGGGCGAACGCTGGG